>NC_086098.1:241944970-241949970 GCF_963921235.1 Mobula hypostoma
TCACTCTCTCACCCCTCCCCGTCTCTCACACTCTCACCCCTCCCCCTTCTCTCACCCCTTCCCTCGTCTCTCACCCCTCCCCCCGTCTCTCACCCCTTCCCTCGTCTCTCACCCCTCCCCCATCTCTCACCCCTCCCCGTCTCTCACCCTCTCCCCCTCCCCCGTCTCTCTCACCCCTCTCACCCCTCCCCGTCTCTCACCCTCTCACCCCTCCCCCGTCTCTCACCCTCTCACCCCTCCCCCGTCTCTCACCCTCTCACCCCTCCCCGTCTCTCACCTCTCACCCCTCCCCCGTCTCTCACCCTCTCACCCCTCCCCCGTCTCTCACCCTCTCACCCCTCCCCCGTCTCTCACCCTCTCACCCCTCCCCCGTCTCCAGCCTCTCTCCCCTCTCTCACCCCTTCCCTCGTCTCTCACCCCTCCCCATCTCTCACCCCTCCCCCGTCTCTCACCCCTCCCCCGTCTCTCACCCTCTCACCCCTCCCCCTGTCTCTCACCCTCTCACCGCTCCCCCGTCTCTCACTCTCTCACCCCTCCCCGTCTCTCACCCTCTCACCCCTCCCCCCGTCTCTCACCCCTTCCCTCGTCTCTCACCCTCTCACCCCTCCCCGTCTCTCACCCTCTCACCCCTCCCCGTCTCTCACCCTCTCACCTCTCCCCGTCTCTCACCCTCTCACCCCTCCCCAGTCTCTCACCCCTCCCCATCTCTCACCCTCTCACCCCTCCCCCGTCTCTCACCCTCTCACCCCTCCCCGTCTCTCACCCTCTCACCCCTCCCCCGTCTCTCACCCTCTCACCCCTCCCCCGTCTCACCCCTCCCCGTCTCTCACCCTCTCACCCCTCCCCGTCTCTCACCCTTTCGTCTCTCACCCCTCCCCCGTCTCTCACCCCTCCCCGTCTCTCACCCTCTCACCCCTCCCCCGTCTCTCACCCTCTCACCCCTCCCCCGTCTCTCACCCCTCCCCGTCTCTCACCCTCTCACCCCTTCCCTCGTCTCTCACCCCTGCCCGGTCTCTCACCCCTCCCCCGTCTCTCACCCTCTCACCCCTTCCCTCGTCTCTCACCCCTCCCCCGTCTCTCACCCTCTCACCCCTCCCCCGTCTCACCCCTCCCCGTCTCTCACCCTCTCACCCCTCCCCGTCTCTCACCCTTTCGTCTCTCACCCCTCCCCCGTCTCTCACCCCTTCCCTCGTCTCTCACCCCTCCCCGTCTCTCACCCCTTCCCTCGTCTATCACCCCTCCCCCGTCTCTCACCCCTTCCCTCATCTCTCACCCCTCCCCCATCTCTCACCCCTCCTCGTCTCTCACCCCTCCCCATCTCTCACCCTTTCACCCCTCCCCCGTCTCTCACCCCTTCCCTCGTCTCTCACCCTCTCACCCCTCCCCGGTCTCTCACCCTCTCACCCCTCCCCCCGTCTCTCACCCTCTCACCCCTCCCCGGTCTCTCACCCTCTCACCCCTCCCCCCCGTCTCTCACCCTCTCACCCCTCCCCGGTCTCTCACCCTCTCACCCCTCCCCCCGTCTCTCACCCTCTCACCCCTCCCCCATCTCTCACCCCTCCCCGTCTCTCACCCCTCCCCTCGTCTCTCACCCCTCCCCATCTCTCACCCTTTCACCCCTCCCCACCGTCTCTCACCCCTCCCCGTATCTCACCCTCTCACCCCTCCCCGTCTCTCACCCTCTCACCCCTCCCCGTCTCTCACCCTCTCACCCCTCCCCCGTCTCTCACCCCTCCCCATCTCTCACCCTTTCACCCCTCCCCCGTCTCTCACCCCTCCCCGTCTCTCACCCTCTCACCCCTCCCCGTATCTCACCCTCTCACCCTCTCACCCCTCCCCGTCTCTCACCCTCTCACCCCTCTCCCGTCTCTCACCCTCTCACCCCTCCCCCCGTCTCTCACCCCTTCCCTCGTCTCTCACCCCTCCCCCATCTCTCACTCCTCCCCATCTCTCACCCCTCCCCCCGTCTCTCACCCCTTCCCCCGTCTCTCACCCCTTCCCTCGTCTCTCACCCCTCCCCCATCTCTCACCCCTCCCCGTCTCTCACCCCTCCCCCGTCTCTCACCCCTCCCCGTCTCTCACCCCTCCCCCGTCTCTCACCCCTCCCCGTCTCTCACCCTCTCACCCCTCTCCGGTCTCTCACCCTCTCACCCCTCCCCATCTCTCACCCTCTCACCCCTCCCCCGTCTCTCACCCTCTCACCCCTCTCCGGTCTCTCACCCTCTCACCCCTCCCCATCTCTCACCCTCTCACCCCTCCCCCCCGTCTCTCACCCTCTCACCCCTCCCCGGTCTCTCACCCTCTCACCCCTCCCCCCGTCTCTCACCCTCTCACCCCTCTCCGGTCTCTCACCCTCTCACCCCTCTCCGGTCTCTCACCCTCTCACCCCTCCCCATCTCTCACCCTCTCACCCCTCCCCCCGTCTCTCACCCCTTCCCTCGTCTCTCACCCCTCCCCCATCTCTCACCCCACCCCGTCTCACACTCCTCCCCGTCTCTCACCCTCTCACCCCTCCCCGGTCTCTCACCCCTCCCCGTCTCTCACCCTCTCACCCCTCCCCCGTCTCTCACCCTCTCACCCCTCCCCCTGTCTCTCACCCTCTCACCCCTCCCCCGTCTCTCACCCTCTCACCCCTCCCCCTGTCTCTCACCCTCTCACCCCTCCCCCGTCTCTCACCCTCTCACCCCTCCCCCTGTCTCTCACCCTCTCACCCCTCCCCCGTCTCTCACTCTCTCACCCCTCCCCGTCTCTCACCCTCTCACCCCTCCCCCCGTCTCTCACCCCTTCCCTCGTCTCTCACCCCTCCCCCATCTCTCACCCTCTCACCCCTCCCCCGTCTCTCACCCTCTCACCCCTCCCCGTCTCTCACCCTCTCACCCCTCCCCCGTCTCTCACCCTCTCACCCCTCCCCCTGTATCTCACCCCTCCCCCGTCTCTCACTCTCTCACCCCTCCCCGTCTCTCACCCTCTCACCCCTCCCCCCGTCTCTCACCCCTTCCCTCGTCTCTCACCCCTCCCCCATCTCTCACCCTCTCACCCCTCCCCCGTCTCTCACTCTCTCACCCCTCCCCGTCTCTCACACTCTCACCCCTCCCCCCTTCTCTCACCCCTTCCCTCGTCTCTCACCCCTCCCCCCGTCTCTCACCCCTTCCCTCGTCTCTCACCCCTCCCCCATCTCTCACCCCTCCCCGTCTCTCACCCTCTCACCCCTCCCCGTCTCTCACTCTCTCACCCCTCCCCGTCTCTCACCCTCTCACCCCTCCCCCCGTCTCTCACCCCTTCCCTCGTCTCTCACCCCTCCCCCATCTCTCACCCTCTCACCCCTCCCCCGTCTCTCACTCTCTCACCCCTCCCCGTCTCTCACACTCTCACCCCTCCCCCCTTCTCTCACCCCTTCCCTCGTCTCCCACCCCTCCCCCGTCTCTCACCCCTTCCCTCGTCTCTCACCCCTCCCCCATCTCTCACCCCTCCCCGTCTCTCACCCTCTCACCCCTCCCCCCGTCTCTCACCCTCTCACCCCTCCCCGGTCTCTCACCCTCTCACCCCTTCCCTCGTCTCTCACCCCTGCCCGGTCTCTCACCCCTCCCCGTCTCTCACCCTCTCACCCCTCCCCCGTCTCTCACCCTCTCACCCCTCCCCCTGTCTCTCACCCTCTCACCCCTCCCCCGTCTCTCACCCTCTCACCCCTCCCCCTGTCTCTCACCCTCTCACCCCTCCCCCGTCTCTCAGCCTCTCACCCCTCCCCCCGTCTCTCACCCCTTCCCTCGTCTCTCACCCCTCCCCCATCTCTCACCCTCTCAGCCCTCCCCGTCTCTCACCCCTCCCCGTCTCTCACCCTCTCACCCCTCCCCCTGTCTCTCACCCTCTCACCCCTCCCCCGTCTCTCAGCCTCTCACCCCTCCCCCCGTCTCTCACCCCTTCCCTCGTCTCTCACCCCTCCCCCATCTCTCACCCCTCCCCCGTCTCTCACCCCTCCCCCGTCTCTCACCCTCTCACCCCTCCCCCTGTCTCTCACCCTCTCACCGCTCCCCCGTCTCTCACTCTCTCACCCCTCCCCGTCTCTCACCCTCTCACCCCTCCCCCCGTCTCTCACCCCTTCCCTCGTCTCTCACCCCTCCCCCATCTCTCACCCTCTCAGCCCTCCCCGTCTCTCACCCCTCCCCGTCTCTCACTCTCTCACCCCTCCCCGTCTCTCACCCTGTCACCCCTCCCTGTCTGTCACCCTCTCACCCCTCCCCCGTCTCTCACTCTCTCACCCCTCCCCGTCTCTCACACTCTCACCCCTCCCCCCTTCTCTCACCCCTTCCCTCGTCTCTCACCCCTCCCCCGTCTCTCACCCCTTCCCTCGTCTCTCACCCCTCCCCCATCTCTCACCCCTCCCCGTCTCTCACCCTCTCACCCCTCCCCCCGTCTCTCACCCTCTCACCCCTCCCCGGTCTCTCACCCCTCCCCGTCTCTCACCCTCTCACCCCTCCCCCGTCTCTCAGCCTCTCACCCCTCCCCCCGTCTCTCACCCCTTCCCTCGTCTCTCACCCCTCCCCCATCTCTCACCCCTCCCCCGTCTCTCACCCCTCCCCGTCTCTCACCCTCTCACCCCTCCCCCTGTCTCTCACCCTCTCACCGCTCCCCCGTCTCTCACTCTCTCACCCCTCCCCGTCCCTCACCCTCTCACCCCTCCCCCCGTCTCTCACCCCTTCCCTCGTCTCTCACCCCTCCCCCATCTCTCACCCTCTCAGCCCTCCCCGTCTCTCACCCCTCCCCGTCTCTCACCCTCTCACCCCTCCCCGTCTCTCACCCTGTCACCCCTCCCTGTCTCTCACCCTCTCACCCCTCCCCCGTCTCTCACTCTCTCACCCCTCCCCGTCTCTCACACTCTCACCCCTCCCCCGTCTCTCACCCCTTCCCTCGTCTCTCACCCCTCCCCCATCTCTCACCCCTCCCCGTCTCTCACCCTCTCACCCCTCCCCCCGTCTCTCACCCTCTCACCCCTCCCCGGTCTC
>NC_086098.1:241957470-241969970 GCF_963921235.1 Mobula hypostoma
CCCGCTGTCTCTTCCCTCTAACCCCCTCGCTCCCCCTCCCTTCTGTCTCTCTCCCCGTCACGTTCCCCCCCACCTCAGCCGGATCCAGCACCCTCTCGTGCATCAGCTGTTTCTTCGTCTCCTTTGGCAACAACGAGTCGGCCATGATCGCCCTGCTCTGCCTGTTCGGGGGAGTCAGCATCGCCTCCTGGAACGCACTCAACGTCCTCACCGTGGAGCTGTACCCGTCTGACAAACGGTAGGCTGGCCCCTCCTTCAGCACGTCCGTACTTCCTCCCCCCCCATCCCTCTTTCCACCTTCCCTCCATCTGTCTCTGGTTTCCCTCCAGCCCCCCTCACTCTCTCCCTCTCCCTCCGTCCCGTCTCCATCCCTTTAACCCCCAATCTTGCTCTCTCCATCCCCCTCATTCCCTCTACCTTCCCAGCACCCGTCTCTTCCACCCCTCCCTCCCTCTGACCCTCTCTCCCTTTGTCCCTCCCTCTCTCTGTCCATCCACCCCTCTGCTCATTCACTCCCTCACTACCTCCCTCCCCCACAGGCCTAGCCAGTAACCGTCTGTCTCCCCTCTCCCCGAGCAGGCCGGGCTGCTAACATCTCTCCCCTATCCCCTGGCAGGCCAGGCTGGTGTGCTCTCTCCCCTCTCCCCTAGCAGGCCTGGCTGATAACCTTCTACCTCCCCGCAGCCCTGATCGGTAACCTTTACTCTCCTACCTCCCCCCCGCAGGCCTGACCAGTAACCTTCTCTCTCCCCTCTCCTCCTGCAGGACCACGGCCTTCGGCTTCCTCAATGCCCTGTGCAAGTTGGCTGCCGTTCTGGGCATCAGCATCTTCCAGTCCTTCGTGGGCATCACCCGGGCCGTCCCCATCCTCCTGGCCTCAACCGCCCTGGCGCTCGGCAGCTACCTGGCCCTCAAACTGCCTGAGACCCGGGGCCTGGTCCTTCAGTGAGTCACTGGGGGCCGCCACGGCCTGTGTACATACACCCTCCCTCCCCCCTCCAACCTCCCCTCCTCCCTGTCGCACTGTGTCTGCCCCAGCATCCCCTTACCGACCACCTGCAGGCCTCAGGCTGGAGAGTCCCGGCGTCTGGTCTTTCCTCTGTCGATGAATCCTGCCACAATCACCCCTCCCCACCTCAGTCCACCGGGAGTTGGAGGTGTACCAGGTAGGGACTGTCCTGATGTCTGCTTCTCAGGCCTGTAAATGACAACCATGATTCTACCAGGCCCCATCCTGAGGCCAGTAAACAAGGCCAGCTACTCCGCCAGGCCCTATCCTGAGGTCGATTACTTTGGCAGGTTCCATCCTGGGCCTGATAAATAAGGCCTACTCTACCACACCCCATCCTGAGATCAACCACCTCACCAGGGTCCAAGCTGAGGCTGATAAATGAGGCCATCTACTCTGCCAGACCCTATCCTGAGGCCATCTACTCTGCTAGGCCCCATCCTGATGCCACCTACTCTGCTAGGCTCCATCCTGACGCCATCTACTCTGCCAGGCCCCATCCTAACACCATCTACTCTGCCAGGCCCCATCCTAACACCATCTACTCTGCCAGGCCCCATCCTGACGCCACCTACTCTGCCAGGCCCCATCCTGACGCCACCTACTCTGCCAGGCTCCATCCTGACGCCATCTACTCTGCCAGGCCCCATCCTGACGCCACCTACTCTGCCAGGCCCCATCCTGAGGCCATCTACTCTGCCAGGCCCCATCCTGAGGCCATCTACTCTGCCAGGCCCCATCCTGACGCCATCTACTCTGCCAGGCCCCATCCTGACGCCACCTACTCTGCCTGGCCCCATCCTGAGGCCATCTACTCTGCCAGGCCCCATCCTGACGCCATCTACTCTGCCAGGCCCCATCCTGATGCCATCTACTCTGCCAGGCCCCATCCTGAGGCCTTCTACTCTGCCAGGCCCCATCCTGATGCCATCTACTCTGCCAGGCCCCATCCTGATGCCATCTACTCTGCCAGGCCCTATCCTGAGGCCATCTACTCTGCCAGGCCCCATCTTGAGGCCATCTACTCTGCCAGGCCCCATCCTGACGCCACCTACTCTGCTAGGCCACATCCTAACGCCATCTACTCTGCCAGGCCCCATCCTGATGCCATCTACTCTGCCAGGCCCCATCCTAACGCCACCTACTCTGCCAGGCCCCATCCTGAGGCCATCTACTCTGCCAGGCCCCATCCTGATGCCACCTACTCTGCCAGGCCCCATCCTGAGGCCATCTGCTCTGCCAGGCCCCATCCTGAGGCCATCTGCTCTGCCAGGCCCCATCCTGATGCCATCTACTCTGCCAGGCCCCATCCTGAGGCCAATAAATAAGGCTTACCCTGTCAGGCACCATCCTCAGGCCAGCTGCCCCACCATGCCCCATCCTAAAGCTGACTAATCCGCCAGACCCACCCTGAAACTGACTGCCCTGCTGGGCCCCATCCTAAGGACAACCACCCCGCCGGGCCCAATCCTGAGGCCTAGACGTGTACGGGCACCATTTCCTCTTAGCACTATTGGGTCATGACCACACCCTGCTAGAGCTTTACCTCAAGCCTCAGCATTCCAACGCTCCCCCAGGCCCATCCCCAGGATGCTGTCCCACTCACAGTATCCAATTTCTTCCTGGGAGATGCTCCCGCAGGTCCTATTCGTGAGGCCTACCCCATGAGGCCCAGTCCCCAGCACTCTCTCCGTAGACCCAGCTGATGTGATCTATACAGTGACCCAACCCCTCTATCTCTGTTCTCAGACAATCTGTGTGCAGTTTCTAGCCGTGTAACCGTTCGGAGTGTCTGTTGATGACCCCCCCCCACCCCAGCCCCGTCGGAAACAGGGGGGAGGGGACAGGGGCGGGAGTCTTGGGGAGCAGATTCTACACCTGCCCCTACCTAAAGTAACTGGTAACTATCACAACCTGCCGAGGTACCATCCCTGGTTGATCACTAACCTGGTCACTGCTAACTAACTGCTTGCCCCTAATCTGGTTTCAAATCACCAGTTATTCCAGATTATAGAGCCAAGTAACCATCTCTAACAAGATCTAACTAATCAACATCCTCCCTAACCAATCCCATCTACCAGTCCATAAGCACACCTACTGATGACTAATCCAACCCAACTAACAAGCTGGCCCCTACCCAGACCCGACTAATCAGCGACTCCATCTACTGACCCATCTCTAACCAGACCTAATTAATAATCATCATTCTTAACTAATCCCAACTACCGGACTCGACCCACATTCAATGATGCCTAACCCAACGAGTGGATGGTCCCTAATCAGACCTAACGAACGTGTTGGTCCCTAACCAAGTCCAACTAATGAGCCAATCCACAAACAGATCCAAATAACCAGACCAAACCTACCAGCCAATCCTTAACCAGCTCCAGGTAGTCTAACCAGAATCTGGTTAGCCAGTTGCATTCTGACCAGAACCAACCAACTAGGCAGTCAACCAGAACCTAGTTAACCAGTTGGTCTAGAACATGACCAAAAGTTAACTAGGCGGTCTAGCTAGAACCCAGGTAACCAGTTGCTCTGTAGCCTCACAGAGACAGTGCCGGATTATGTCTAGACACATGTCTGGGTCCCGGTTTACACCATCTAGCCAGAGTCTCCCCCCCTCCCCAGCCGTCTGCCTCCACAAAGTGAAGGGCCACAGGAAGAGGGAAGAGTGGAAAATGACTCGGAAGTGTTTAACGCAGGGGTGGGGAGACTCATCCAGGAAACAACCTCCCGCAGTCCCCTCCCCTGCCCAGCCCCAGTGACTTTTGAACTGGTGAGTGAAGCCTCGACCGCTGGTTCTAGCACCGTCCCCAGTGGCCGAGATTTCTTTCCCCTACCGCGTGTCCTGTTGTGACTCTCAGTACAGTTCTGACCTTTGAGTGGTGTAGAATTAGCGTGTCTGTGCGTGAGCGTGAGTGCGTGTGAGTGTGTGTGAATTCTGTGCTGTTCCTTTGTAACAGGGTTGGTGTCTGTGTACAAACAAGCCTTGTGGTAGTTGGAGAACTTGATGTGTAGTTTCAGGTGTGTCGTGTTCTCGTGGTGTGTTGGAATTTAACTGTTTTCTATAATATTTTAAAAAAGCCAAGAATGGCACAAAAATCCACTTCAAACAGTAGCACAATAAATGAACAGATGATAAGACTGGTCTGGTTTTTTTTCGGGGGGGGGGACGCGATTGAACAAAGAAAAATACAGGCCTTTTGGCCCACAGTGTGGACTGACGTGTTAAACTAATCTGCCCACACGAGGTCCAAGTCTGCATATTCCACCATGGACACCGAGCCTCCCAACTACCAAGGACACCTTCAAGGGTCAATGCCTCAAAAAGGCAGCATCCATCATGGAGGGCCCCCATCACCCAGGACGTGCCCTCTTCCCATCACTACCATCAAGGAGGAGGTACAGAAACCTGAAGACACTCACTCAACGACTCACCAACAGCTTCTTCCCCTCTAAAATCGGATCTCTGAATGGGCAATTAATCCATGAAAGTTGCCTTCTTTTTTGCCCAAACACAAGAAATTCTGCAGATGCTGGAAATCTGAAGCAACACACACAAGATGCTGGCTGAACTCGGCATCTATGGAAATGAATAAACACAAGACTGGTTCCAACGATTCAGCGGATGCCAGTTCCAACGACCCCAGACACCTTCAAACTGCTGATTGTGCAACCTCTATCTCCAGCTCCAACCTCGACCCTGACCGACAGCATCTCCAGGCCGGGTCTTCACGTGCTGCCACCAGGAACCCCTGTCTCCCCTTCCCCTACCACCACCCTGCAATCCCGTGTGTTTCAGGCCCCAACACCAGCTCTTGGGGCCTTGGAGACTTCATCTTCCTCCCACCCCACCATCCCTGAAAACCCCAACCCTCCCCTCTCCTCAGACACCATCAACCATCTAGCCTCCTTCCCCCCCCCCCCCAAAGCCTTGCTCTCATCCACACCAGGTCTTCACTATTCCCTCAGACATTCCCCTCTCTGAGACACAACATACAGTCCTCGGTATGGGCCTCACCTTTGTCCTCCCGTGCCTACACCATCTGCCATGATGCTGAGCTCTTCTGCCGCCTACGTCACCGTGCCTACTTCTTTGGCAAGGACTCCCCACCCCGCACCGATGTCCCCTTCACCCGTCTTCAACCTTCCTCCGCTTCCTGGACTCCCTACTCTGGCCTTCTGTCTGCTCTGGAGCTTTTCATTGGCAACTGCTGACGGGACATCAACTGTCTCGACTTCTCCACTCTTCTCTCCAATTGCAATGTCACTCGCTCTGAGTGCTCTGCTCGCCACTCTCTCCGCGCTAATCCTAACCTCACCATCAAACCCGCGGATAAGGGGGGGCTGCTGTAGTAGTCTGGCAGGTTGACCTCTACCTTGCTGAAGCCAGGCGGCAACTCTCAGAGACCTCTTCCTGACCCCACTAAGGAACACCAGGCCATTGTCTCCTACACATCACTGTCACTGACCTTATTAGCTGTGGGGATCTCCCTTCCACTGCTACCCTTGCCCCATTCCAACTGTTTCTGCCTCCTACCCAAGATCCACAAACCTGCTTGTCCAGGTAGAGCTATTGTTTCAGCTTGTTCCTGCCCCATCGGATTCATATTGGCATACCTCGACTTCGTTTAATCCCCCCTGGTTCAGTCCCTCCCCACCTACATCCGTGACACCTCACATGCTCGCGATCTTTCAGTGACTTTAAGTTCCCTGGCTCTGATTGTCTCGTTTTCTCTTTGGATATCCAGCCCCTGCACACCTCCTTCCCCCACCAGGAGGGCCTCAAAGCTCTCCACTTCTTTCTGCATAACAGACCCAACCAGTTCCCCTCTACCACTACTCTCCTCCGTCTGGCGGAACTGGTCCTCGCCCTCAATAATTTCTCCTTCAGCTCCTTCCACCTCCTTCAAGCAGAAGGTGTAGTCATGGGCATGGGTCCCAGCTATGCCTGCCTGTTTGTCGGCTGCATGGGGCAGTCTATGTTTCAAGCCTACACTGATGTCTGTCCTGCTCTTTTCCTACGCCACATTGATGACTGCATTGGTGCTGCTTCCTGCACCCATGCAGAGCTCGTCAACTTCATCAACTTTGCCTCCAACTTCCACCCTGCCCTCAAATTCACCTGGTCCATTTCCCTCCTTTTTCTCAATGTCTCTGTCTCTATCTCTAGAGACAGCTTATCTACTGATGTCTATTACAAACACACAGGCTCTCACAGCTACATGGACCATACCTCTTCCCACCCTGTCACCTGTAAAAATGCCATTCCCTTCTCTCAATTCCTCCATCGCATCTGCTTTTACAATGCTTTTCGTTCCAGAACTACTGAGATGTCCTCCTTCAAAGAAAGGGGCTTCCCTTCCTCCACCCTCAACGCTGCCCTCAACCCTATCTCTTCCATTTTGTGCACATCACCCTTCACCCCATCCTCCCGCCATCCCACCAGGTAGAGTTCCCCTTGTCCTCACCTACCACCCCACCAGCCTCTGCATCCAGCACATTATCCTCTGTAACTTCCGCCACCTCCGATGGGATCCCACCACCAAGGACATCTTTGCCTCACCTCCCCCCCCACCCCATTTTCCACAGGAATCACTCTCTATGTGACTTCCTTGGCCACTTGTCCCTCCTCACCGATCTCCCTCCTGGTACTTACCCTTGCAAGCGGAACAAGTGCTACACCTCCTCCCTCACTATCATTCAGGGCCCCAAACAGTCCTTCCAGGTGAGGCGACACTTCACCTGTGAGTCTGTTGGGATCATCTCCTGTATCCGGTGCTCCCAAAGTGGTCTCCTGTATTTCAGCGACACCCAACGTAGTTAGGGAGATCGCTTCGCCAAGCACCTACACTCCATCCACCAGAAAAAGCAGGATTCCCTCGGTGGCTACCCATTTCAATTCTACTTCTCACTCCCATTCCGACACGTCGGTCTCCGGCCTCCTGCACTGCTGCAATGAGGCCACACTCAGGTTGGAGGAGCAACACCTTAAATTCCATCTGGGTAGCCTCCAATCTGATGGCATGAACATTGGTTTCTTGAACTTTTGGTAATTGTGCCCCCCCCCACCTCCTTCACCATTCCCCATCTCCTTTTCCCTCTGTCACCTCATCTCCTTGCCCGGCCATCACCTCCCTCTGGTGCTCCTCCCCCTTTTCGTTCTTCCATGGCCTTCAGATTACCTTCTCCAGCCCTTTCTCTCTTTGTCCAATTAACTTCCCAGCTCTTTACTTCACCCCCCACTTCCTGGTTTCATCTATCACCTACTACCTTGTACTTCTTCCCCCCCCCCTCCCCTGCCCCCTCTTATTCTGTCATCTTCTTTTTACTCTTCTCCATAGATGCTGCCTGACCTGCTGAGTTCTTCCAGCATTTTGTGTGAGTTGTTGCTGTTTCTTCCTTCAATTTTCCACTACTATGTTTAATTTTCTTTTTTATATATACTTATCATCATTTATAGTTTTTATGTATTGCAATGTACTGCTGCCACAAAACAACAGACTTCATGACATACGCCAGTAACATTCCCCAGGCAGTAAGACCCAGTCAACACCTCCACCAGGACTTTATCATTTCCAATCAGTCACCTTACGCATAGTGTCCCTTTACGGGCACACAATCAATCTACATACATAAGCTATCTTATGTATTTATATTTATTGTGTTTTAAATATTATTATTGGATGGCTCAGGGGCAGGAATGGTTACTTCGAGTGCCAGGCTTTAGATGTTTCAGAAAGGACAGGGAGGGAGGCAAAAGAGGTGGGGGCGTGGCACTGTTGATCAGAGATAGTGTCACGGCTGCAGAAAAAGAGGAAGTCATGGAGGGATTGTCTACAGTGTCTGTGGGTGAAGGTTAGGAACAGGAAGGGGCCAATAACTCTACTGGATGTTTTTTATAGACCACCCATTAGTAACTGGGACATCGAGGAGCAGATAGGGAGACAGATTCTGGAAAGGTGTAAAAATAACAGGGTTGTCATGGTGGGAGATTTTAATTTCCCAAATATTGATTGGCATTTCCTTAGAGTGAGGGGTTTTAAATGGGGTGGAGTTTATTAGGTGTGTTCAGGAAGGTTTCTTGACACAATATGTAGATAAGCCTACAAAAGGAGAGGCTGTACTTGATCTGGTATTGGGAAATGAACCTGGTCAGGTGTCAGATCTCTCAGTGGGAGAGCATTTTGGAGATAGTGATCACAATTCTATCTCCTTAACCATAGTATTGGAGAGGGATAGGTACAGACAAGTTAGGAAAGCGTTTATTTGGAGTAAGGGGAAATATGAGGCTATCTGGCAGGAACTTGGAAGCATAAATTGGGAACAGATGTTCTCAGGGAAATGTATGGAAGAAATGTGGCAAATGTTCAGGGAAATATATTTGCATGGAGTTCTGCATAGGTACTGTACATTCCAATGAGACAGGGAAAGGATGGTGGGGTACAGGAACCGTGGTGTACAAAGGCTGTTGTAAATCTAGTCAAGAAGAAAAGAAGAGCTTATGAAAGGTTTGAAAAACTGGGTAATGATAGAGATCTAGAAGATTATAAGGCTAGCAGGAAGGATCTTAAGAATGAAATTAGGAGAGTCAGAAGGGGCCAAGAGAAGGCCTTGGCGGACAGGATTAAGGAAAACCCCAAGGCATTGTACAAGTATAAGAAGAGCAAGAGGATAAGTTGTGAGAGAATAGGACTAATCAAGTGTGACAGTGGAAAACTGTGTATGGAACTGGAGGAAATAACAGAGGTATTTAATGAGTACTTTGCTTCAGTATTCACTACAGAAAAGGATCTTGGCAATTGTAGGGATGACCTGCAGCAGACTGAAAAGCTTGAGCATATAGATATTAAGAAAGAGGATGTGCTGGAGCTTTTGGAAAGCCTCAAGTTGGATAAGTCACTGGGACAAAATGAGATGTACCCAGGCTACTGTGGGAGGCAAGGGTGGAAATTGCTGAGCCTCTGGCGATGATCTTTGCATCATCAATGGGGATGGGAGAGGTTCCAGAGGATTGGAGGGTTGCAGATGTTGTTCCATTATTCAAGAAAGGGAGTAGAGATAGCCCAGGAAATTATAGACCAGTGAGTCTTACTTCAGTGTTTGGTAAGTTGATGGAAAGGATCCTGAGAGGCAGGATTTATGAATATTTGGAGAGGTATAATATAATTAGGAATAGTCAGCATGGCTTTGTCAAAGGCAGGACGTGCCTTACGAGCCTGATGGAATTTTGCAAAGATGTGACTCAATAGATTGATGAAGGTAGAGCAGTAGATGTAGTGTATATGGATTTCAGCAAGGCATTTCACAAGGTACCCCATGGCAGGCTTATTGAGAAAGTATGGGTTTCAAGGGGACATTGCTTTGTGGATCCAGAATTGGTTTGCCCACAGAAGGCAAAGAGTGGTTGTGGACGGGTCATACTCTGCATGGAGGCCAGTGACTAGTGGTGTGCCTCAGGGATCTGTTCTGGGACCTCTACTCTTTGTGATTTTTATAAGTGACCCGGATGAGGAATTAGAAGGGTGGGTTAGTAAGTTTGCTGATGACATAAGAACAAAAAGCATAAAAGCAGGAGTAGGCCATCCGGCCCATCGAGCCATTCAATAAGATCATGGCTGATCTGTCTGTAAATTCAGCTCCATCTACCTGCATTTTCCCCATAACCCTTCATTCCGCTATTATGTAAAAATCTATCTAACTGTATCTTAAATATATTTAGTGAAGAAGCCTCAATTGCTTCCCTGGGCAGAGAATTCCACAGATTCACCACTCTCTGGGAAAAACAGTTTCTCCTCATCTCCATCCTAAATCTTCTCCCCGAATCTTCAGACAATGTCCTCTCGTTCTAGTCTCACCTACCAATGGAAACAGCTTTCCTACTTCAATCTTATCTGTTACTTTCAAAATTTTGTATGTTTCTATAACATCCCCCTCATTCTTCTGAATTCCAGAGAGTATAGCCCCAGGGGACTCGATTTCTCCTCATAGACCCCTTCATCTCTGGAATCAACCTGGTGAACCTCCTCTGCACTGCCTCCAAAGTTGTATATCCTTCTTCAAGTATGGAGACCAGAACTGCACACAGTACTCCAGGTGCGGCCTCACCAGTACCCTGTGTAGTTGCAGCATGACCTCCCTGCTCTTGAATTCAATCCCTCTAGCAATGAAGGCAAACATTCCATTTGCCTTCTTAATAACCTGTTGTACCTGCAAGCCAACTTTTTGCAATTCATGCACAAGCATTCCCAAGTCCCTCCACACAACAGCATGCTGCAATCTTTCACCATTTAAATAATAATCTGCTCTTCTATTAATCCTTCCAAAGTGGATGATCTCGCATTTACCAATGTTGTATTCCATCAGCCAGACCTTGGCCCACTCACTCAACCTATCTATTATCCCTCTGCAGACTCCCACATCCTCTGTACAATTTGCTTTTCCACTCAGTTTAGTGTCATCAGCAAATTTTGCTATGCTACACTCAGTCCCCTTTTCCAAATCATCAATGTAAATGGTAAACATCCGCGGGCCCAGCACCGACCCCTGCGGCACCCCACTCACCACTGACTGCAACCGGAGAAATACCCATTCATACCAACTCTCTGCCTTCCATCGGTTAACCAATCCACTATCCATGCCAATACACTTCCTCCAACTCCATGCATCCATATCTTATTTATAAGTCTCTTGTGCGGCACCTTATCAAATGCCTTCTGGAAATCCAAGCATACGACATCCACCTGTTCCCCTCTATCCACTCCACTCATTATGTCCTCAAAGAACTCCAGTAAGTTTGTCAAACAGGACCTGCCCTTTCTGAATCCATGCTGCGTCTGTCTAATGGAACCAGTGCTTTTTAAGTGTTTTGCTATTTCTTCCTTAATGACAGCTTCAAACATCTTCCCGACCACAGATGTCAAGCTAACTGGCCTATGGTTGCCCGCGTTTTGCCTACGTCCTTTTTTAAAAAGTGGCATGATATTTGCTGTCTTCCAATCCGCCGGGACCTGCCCAGAGTCTAGAGAATTTTGGTAAATGATTACCAACATGTCCACTATAACCTCCACCAATTCCTTCAGCACCCCGGGATGCATCCCATCAGGACCAAGTGACTTATCTACCTTCAGGCCCTCTAGTTTGCTCATCACTATCTCCTCAGTGACAGTGATTTTATCGAAGTCCTCACCTCCCATTTCGTCCATGTCATCATTCCTTGGCATATTAGACATGTCCTCCACCATGAAGACTGACACAAAATAGTCCTTCAATGCCTCAGCCATTTCCTTACCACCCAATATTAATTTCCCCTTCTGGTCTTCCAAGGGACCTATGTTGACTTTAGCCACCCTCTTCTGCTTTATATATTTATAAAAACTTCTGCTGTTTTTATACTTCGTGCTAATTTACTTTCATACTCTATCTTCCCTTTTCTTATTTCTTGTTTAGTGGTTCTTTGTTGCTTTTTAAAGTTTTCCCAATCCTCCAGTCTCCCACTACTCTTTGTGACTTTACACACAAGCTTTTAATTTGATACTATCTTTTATTTCCTTAGTTACGCAAGGCTGGGTCTCCCCACACTTACTGTCCTTACTTTTGACTGGAATATACTTTTGTTGAGCACTGTGAAAATCTCTTTGAAAGTATTCCACTGTTCCTCAACTGTCCAACCTAATAGCTTGTGCTCCCAATCCACATTAGCCATCTCCTCCCTCATCCTGTTGTAGTCTCCCCTGTTCAAGCATAATACACTAGTTTTAGATCTAACTATTTCATCCTCATCTGAATGCGAAATTCAATCATACTATGATCACTCTTACCGAGAGGATCCCTGACTACAAGATTGTTAATCTTACCTGTCTCAGTGCACAGGACTAGATCTAAGATAGTATTTGCCCTTGTAGGTTCACTAACATGCTGCTCAAGAAAGCCGTCACGGATGCATTCTATGAAGTCCTCCTCAAGACTTCCTTGACCAACCTGATTCACCCAATCTACGTGGAATTTAAAATCCCCCATGACAACTGCCGTTCTGTTCTTACAAGCCCCAGGTATTTCTTGGTTAATCGCCTCCGCCACTGCAATGTTTTTATTAGGTGGCCTATAGACAACACCCACCAGTGATTTTTTCCCTTTACAATTCTTAATCTCTACCCAGATAGACTCAACATTCTGCTCCGTAGACCTCATATCGTCTCTCACAATCGTCCTGATCTCATCCCTAATCAAGAGCACCATCCCACCTCCTTTGCCCTCCTGCCTTTCTTTCTGTATTATCTGATACTCTTGGGTATTTAATTCCCAGTCATCTCCACCTTGCAACCAGGTTTCTGTAATGGCCACTAAACCATATGCCTTGGTACTGATCTGTGTCACAAGTTCACTGACCTTGTTTCTAATACTACGGGCATTTAGATAAAGTGCCCTTATACTCATTGTCCTTTTAGAATCTAGTGACCTATGCAATTTTTGCTTTTAACTTTTATGC
>NC_086098.1:242324970-242427470 GCF_963921235.1 Mobula hypostoma
TTTGGATAGGTACATGGATGGGAGGCTACGGAGAGCTGTGGTCCAGGTTCAGAATGAACTAGATGGGCTGAAAGGCCTGTTAGAGCGGTCACTTGGTCCCAGCATCCTATCCCTTCGTTCAATGGGAAGGTTGACTGAGCTAGGGCTTGTATCTTTGGAGCGACAGAGGATGAGAGGTGACTCGAGGCATCGACTGAGTGAAAACGCAGCGTCTTTTTCCCAGGGTGGAAATGGCTAATGCAAGAGGACATAATTTTAAGATGGTTGGCGGAAGTATAGGGGAACATGTCAAAGGTAGTTTATTTTACACAGAGAGTGGTGGGTGTGTGGAACGCCCTGCCAGGGGTGGTGAAAGAAGCAGATATATTAGGAACATTTAAAAGACTCTTCAATATGCACGTGGATGAAATTAAAGTGGAGGGTTATGTGTCAAAGTTCTCTCTTGACAAACCAAATCTCCTCAAGGCGCCTAATGAAACATAGCTGCTGTCGTGCCTTCTTTGTAGCTGCATCGATATGTTGGGACCAGGTTAGATCCTCAGAGATCTCGACACCCAGGAACTTGAAACCGCTCACTCTCTCCACTCCTGATCTCTCTATGAGGACTGGTGTGTGCTCCCTCATCTTACCCTTCCTGGAGTCCACTATCAGTTCTTTGGTCTTACTGACGCTGAGTGCAAATTTGTTGCTGAGACCCCACTCGGCTAGCTGGTATACCTCGCTGCTGTACGCCCTCTTGTCTCCATCTGAAATTCTGCCAACATGCCAACAATGATTGCTTTATAGATGCTGTTTGAGCTATGCACAGTCATGGGTGTAGTGCAGAGAGAGTAGAGCAGTGGGCTAAGCACACATTTCTCTGGAGCGCCAGTGTTGATTGTCAGTGAGGTGGAGATGTTATTTCCAATCCGCACAGATCGTGGTCTTCCCGTTCGGAAGTCAAGGATCCAGTTGCAGAGGGAGATAAAGAGGCCCAAGCTCTGTAGCTTTCTGATCAGGACAGTAGGAATGGTGGTGTTAAACGCTGAGATCGTGTCTGTTGCAAATTGCAGTGGGTACAGGTCCTTACCGAGATAGGTGTTGATTCTCGCCATGATCAGCCTCTCAAAGCGTTTCATCACTGTAGATGTGATTGCTACTGGGTGATAGTCATTTAGGAAGCTCCCCCTGCTCTTTTTGGGCACTGGTATAATTATTGTCCTTTTGAAGCAGGTGGGAACTTCCGACTGCAGCAGTGAGAGATTGAAAATGTCTTTGAAAACTCCCGCCAGTTGGTTGGCACAGATTTCAGAGCCTTACCAGGTACTCCATCGGGCCCTGCTACCTCGTGAGGGTTCACCCTCTTGAAGGACAGCCAATCAGCCAATCATGTGGCAGCAATTGATTGCGTAAAAACAGGCAGACATGGTCACGAGGTTCAGTTATTGTTCAGAGCTAAGTGACTTTGACTGTGGAATGATTGTTGGTGCCAGATGGGGTGGTTTGAGTATGTCAGAAAATGCTGATCTCCTGGGATTTTCGTGCACAACAGTCTCCAGAGTTTATAGAGAATGGTGTAAAAAAAAACTTTTCAAAAAACATCCAGTAAGTGGTGGTTCTGTGGTTGAAAACGCCTTGTTAATGAGAGAGGTCAGCTGAGAATGACCAGACTGTTTCAAACTGACAGGAAGGCAACAGTAACTCAAATAACCACACGTAACAACAGTGATGAGCGGAAGAGCTTCTCTGAATGAACAACACACCGGGCCTTGAAGTGGATGGGCAGAAGACCACTGGCTCCACTGCTGTACCTAATAAAGGAAAACTGAGTATAAACGAGGTACAGACGGGGGGGGGGGGATTGGTTTAATGTGGAATCATAGTTAGCACAGAGACGGTGGGATGAAAGGACAGCTCTACTCTTGCCCGGCTGGGGAAGAAGGTTTTCCACGGGTGTCTGATATTTCTCTCTCCCCCCGCCCCCGTCTCTCCCTTTCTCGCGCCCGCCCCCCCCCCCCCCACACACACAGGCTGTTTGATTGTCGTGGCTTCAAAGAGAGCTGGTCAATACCCCAGTCACGGTACAGCACAGCCATAGACGGGGAGAATGGCAACCTGGAGCCTGAGGGGAAAGAGGACCGGGCATTGGAGCTGACAGAACTGGTGAGTGTCCGAGGCCGGGTCCCGGGGTCCTATCGGAGGCGCGTGGGGTGGGGGTTTACCCTCGCAGCCTTGCTCTGACGACAGCTTGTCACTCTCTTTCAGAAGGGGGACCCAGGGAGCCCGGTTCACCCCGAGCAAAGAGCCTGAGGGCGTCAGACCGCAGAGAGAGACCGGCGCCTCCGCCCTCACCTCGAACCAAAGGACCGACACTGCACCCGGAGGCCAGTTCAAGTCAGCTTTAACCAGCTGAACTCGGCTTTAACTGGCCTCCCATTGCTCTGTCGCAATTACGCGTATGAACAGCCTTTCCAAAGACTTCTACCTCAAGAGAATTGTATGTTTCCAAAAAGCCATTGTCCAGGCCTCTACCTCAATAGCCGACCCCTCCCCTGGATCACACCCCACACTCCTCCTCATCCCCACCCCCGAGCGGGGCGGAGAGGGGACGTTGGTGAGGTTGATGGGGGGGGGGCGCAACAACACTGACCTCAGACGGCACCCAGATATTCCAAACCAGCCGCATCCCGTCCAAAGATTATATCTGAGAAGCCGGGACCGTTCCAGGAGACTTTGAACTTGCTTGCCGAGTAACGCTTCGTGCTTTCGGGGTGGGAGTGCTGGCAGGTGCTGAGACCCCCACTCCTCCACCGTCCGCCACCACCCCATCAAACCAACCCCTCCCACCCCCCCACTCCCGCTCCCCCCAGTCGGCGTGGGAGCCCGTTCGGCTGTGTGGGGACTGAGGGCAGGAACGGTTCCTGCTCCGTGACCAGACCAAAGATGCAGATCCCAGTTGGGGGGGGAGCCCCCCTCACCCGTTCAAGGACCGTTAACCGCTCCCTCTTCCCCTCTTCCCGTCACTGGAGGCAGGTCTCCTTCGCTTCAGAGACTGGCAGCTGGGAGAGAACACCCGTGTTCGGGTACCGTTGAAGCCCTCACCCTGTGGCTAAATTGTGCGAAATGAGCGGTGACGGCCGGCTGCACAACCAGTGACAGACAGGGGAACCTTGTCGGTTTTACAACCTGTCCGGATTCTCAGCACCCTGGTATCCACCGTCCCCATTACCCCATTACCCCATTACCCCGGCTCCCCGATAACCAGAGCGCCCGGTGCCAGAGATTCGCAATGATTATGACTATCCGAAAAGAAGCCAAAAAACTTAGCAGTTTAAATCACTGTTAACCAAATGTTGCCTTGATTACCACCAAAGTATGAAAGATTATACTAGCTTTAATTGTCACATGTTCAAAACGGAGAGTGAAATGTAGCGACCAACACAGTCCGTTCAAGGTGTGGTGTGGGTGCGTGCAAATGTCACCACGGTCCCCGCACCAACACAGCCCGCGATGTATTCCTCCTAACCGCGCGTATTTCAAACCGGGGCACCCAGAGGAAACGCGCGGGGGCACGGGGAGAACGTGCAGACTCCTTACAGACGGCGGTGGGAATTGAACCCCGACCGGTAATGGCGGCCGCTGTAAATCGATATCGCCGATAGCTACGCTTCCGTGTCGCCCGGAGTTGGCCCTGACCTCCTCCGGTTGTTCCGCGGGAAGGAAGATTGCCTGACCTTATGTGTTTGTGTCTGTGGGTGGGTGAGAGACTGGGGGAGGTGGATATCTGCAGAAATGCCTCCTTGCTGCCCCCTCCCCCGCGGGGGAACTGGGGGAAGCACGTTCTCCGTGAAGGGGTCGTTTGCTGCGCCTGAAGTCTGCGTGAGCAGATCCTCCCTCACGCTCGTCCCTTTTTACTCTTTTGGCGGGGGTGTGTCCGCACTCCGTTTCCACGCATAATGAAAGTGAGAAATATATGAAAATGTTTAGATGGAGTTTATAATGATGTTAGGTCCCCCCCCCCCCCGGTTTAATTATATTTTACGCGCTAGTTTTAGGAAAGAAAGATAGATATTGATTAGGGTGAGGAGTTGTGTAGCGGAGGGGTTACGTGTTGTGGGGGCCGGTGCGTGTCTCCCTCCCCCGGAGATTACGGGTGAAGGATGTGACCGGGTTCCTAAAGCTGGCCCCGCCCTCTAACCCAGCGAGGAAAGTCCCAGCTGTTGCCACTGTTATGGGAGAATCCGGGCCGTTCTTATTCTGAAGTTGGAACCAGCTTCAATAAATAGTCTGCCGATCAGCGTTTTAACGTTAGCGGCTCGGAATTCCAAATTTATCCCCGCTCCGTAGAGGCAGTTGGAACCCTCATTCCCCAGACATTAATCCGGATCCCTGTGGGCCAGCGCGGCGAACTGTCCCTGATCCAACGCCAGGTCTGGGAAATCGGTCGAATCCCAGCAGAGGGAGGGGACACCCAAGGATCATTAAACTGACGACGTCATCTCACCTCGAGCAGATCAGTTCGGGTGGGGCTGCGTCCCGCGGAGAGAGAGACAGTCCCTGGACCACTGCACAGTCTCTGTGCGTGTGAGACAGTGAGAGAGAGAGAGAGACCCTGTGCGTGTGAAACGTTGTGTTTGAGTGTCCGTCGGAGGGTGTGGGGCTGAGTGTGTGTGAGTGATTGTGTAGGTGTCTGCGTGTAACCCTGTGTCTGTGCATGTGTGTGTGAGACGATGTGTTTTTGTGTGTGTGTGTCGGGGGGGGGGCTGTCTCTGTGTGTGTCTGACTGCGGGGTAAGCATGACCCGACTCTGTGTGTGTGTGTGTGTGTGTGTGTGTGTCTCTGTGTGTGTCTGTGTGTATGTCTCTGTGTGTGTGTGTGTGTGTCTCTGTGTGTGTGTGTGTGTGTGTGTGTGTGTGTGTGTGTGTGTGTCGGGGGGGGGCCGTCTCTGTGTGTGTCTGACTGCGGGTTAAGCATGACCCGACTCTGTGTGTGTGTGTGTCTCTGTGTGTGTCTGTGTGTGTGTGTGTGTGTGTGTGTGTGTGTGTGTGTGTGTGTGTGTGTGTGTGTGTGTGTGTGTGTGTGTGTGTGTGTGAGAGAGAGAGAGAGAGAGAGCGCGCGTGAATGTTTCTGAATGCTCCCTAGAAGTTACAGCCGAGGTTAATGGGCGTGAGCTCCCAAGGGCGGGCGTCTGAAATAGCCTTTCACAACCATGTCCGGCTCCTGGCCTTCACGTCTGGCTGAGCGACTAAACCCGGCAGAACAGTTTCCACTGACTGAAGGGGCAAAGGCGGATTACTGGCGTCTTTAAGCCAGTTGATTCTGGCAGATGGGGCTCATCAGCCGTGGTTGACAGCTCATCTAGAAGGAAATCTCTGATCTCAAACCTCCGCCGCCTTGTGGCTATGTCTACTCGTGGGTAGGTAGGCTTCGGGAGTATCCCCCGAGGGAAAATTCCGGATCTGGAGTCCCTACGTTCAGTTTAACTTTGACCAGCAACTCCAGCGACGCCGCTGGTGCCAAACTGTATCGGTCTCAACTATTCCTTTGGGTTCATCAGCTGTGTGGAGAGAGGGAGCCTGCTGTATGCGGAACAGCTTGCTCTCCGGATGTACTGCCCAAACCCTAACCCTAATATCCATGGTCGCCCCTGAACAACACTTTCTCCTGTGTGTGTGTGTGTGTGTGTGTGTGTGTGGGGGGGGGTGTCTGCGTGTGTCGTTAGGTGTGACACTGGGCGTTTGTGTGTGTGGCGGGGGGACCGCGTGAATGGGGGCTGTGTGTGTGTGTGTGTCTCGGAGATCCACAGCCGGGGAGAGTTGTGTTGTCACTAATCGCACTATCCTGTTTCGCTGTGAGAAGGGTTCCTGTTCCTCTCCGCCCCCTCCCCCGAACAGATACACGCATCCATACTCCCGGTCTGGGTGAAAACATTTCGTCTCCGATCACTGCACGCTCCTCCCTCCCGCTTCTGTAATCTCAGCACCCGGTACAGGCAGGATCTCGACCTGAAACGTCGACCCTAACCGCCGGAGTCTGCAGATGCTGCAGCGCACACAAAATGCTGGAGAGACTCAGCGGGTCAGGCAGCGTCGGTGGAAGTTACGTTTCGGGCCGAGACTCTTCTTCTGGACTGGAAAGGACAGGGGAAGATGCCAGAATAAAAAGCTGGGGGAGGGGGAGGTGAGAGGTGAAGCCAGGCGCGTCGCAAAGGTAAAGGGTTGAAGAAGGAATCTGATAGGAGAGGAGAGTGGCCCATGGGAGAAATGGAAAGAGGAGGGTCACAGGGGGAAGGCACCAGGAAGGTGAGAGGCCAGAGTGGGGAAAATTATCGGAAGTTGGGGAAATCGATGGAAAATTTCCGCTCCCCCCCCCCGCGGTTTTCAACCAACGTCGACTCTCCACAGACGCTGCTCGACCCGCTGAATTTCACTCCAGCCCGCCGCTTCCTCCCCCACCCCCACCCCGACTCCGGTGTTTCTCTTCATCTCCTCTTCCCCAAACCACATTGAAGTCGTTCCCTCCCTTTCCCTTTCGACGCTTCCCAGCATCTCATCGTTTACCACGTCCTACAGATCTCCACCAGTCCGTCTCCACTGAAACCAGTCCCATGCCCCGGTGCAGCCTCCGGTATCTTTCCCGGTCAGCTGATGTGTCACAGTCCTGGATGGAGATACCGCGCGGAGAGAACCCCATTGACCTACCATTCTACACCAGTCCTACATTAACACCATTTTCCCAACAAGTGTCTCCTCCTTCCTCCCCACCCACAATATTATACCGTTGTGTAAATCAGGAGCTCGACGTCTTCAAACACACACACGCACACACACACACACACCGCCAGAGGTCGAGATTGAACCCAGGTCTCTACCCGCTGTGCTACTGCGTCGCTGTAAATTGTAGCCCATGTCTCAACTCACCCCAAGTCCCCTCCCCGGCGTCGGGTTAAGCTCCCATGAAGCGACCGGGACGTTTCGCGATGTTAAAGGAGGTCAACTACACGGTGAAAACTACCCCCCCTTCCTTTTTAATCTTCACTCCACGGTTGTGTTCGTGTCAAAGGGGGAACGTCTGCAGATTGTTCCCGGGGCTATGGGTTGGGGGGTCAGTACTGTCCTCCAGCGGCTACACTCTGCTGTACTTCTACCTCCTCCTTTTGAACCAGGAATTGTTCCCCCCCCCCACTGCCACCCAAAGAGCCTTCAACATTAACCATACCCTCCCACTGCGTCTCCTCGCAGCGACATCGAATTTTTGAATAAACTTGTTTCACTAAAACCGGTGTGAGGTGCTAATTTGACTGGGTCCTGCCGGTCGGTTCTAGTTCCATCTACACTCTCTATCTCTACATTCCGCAGCCGAAGGTGAACCGTACGAGGGTGGGGTGTTGGGGTGGGGGGGAAGAGGCGCTGGTGGTTGCAGAGGAGCTGAACTCAAGGCAGAAACATAAACACAAGAGATTCTGCAGATCCTAGAAAACCAGTGTTACACACAAAATGCTGGAGGAACTCAGCGGGTCGGGCAGCATCTATGGAGGGGAATGAAGACTGACACTTCGACCCGAGACCCTTCATTCGGACTCATGAAGGACTCTGGTTCTAATGAAAGGTCTCTGCCCAAAACACTCTGTTATTCAGCTCTGTTATTCAAGGCAGAACCAGACTGGTTAGAATCAGAGAGAAAGGCTCTCCGAGCCATCGCGTCTGTGTTGAACATCTATCAACCATCCAGATGGAGTCTCGACTCTCAATGTCGGCTGTCCACTTCACTCCACAGAAGCTGCCTGACCCGCTCCAGATTCCACCTTCTGTACTCTCTTGTTCGATTTACGCTGATCATTCCCAAACACGAGGGATATTTAACCACCGGACCCTGAGCGTGGGAGGAAACTTGGAGCAGCCGGGAGTCTACGCGTTCACAAGAACGTGCAAACGCCATGTTCTCAGAGATGGTCACTGACTTCCGGAAGGGGTACGGTGCACACGTTCCTGTATATATCAACGGTGTGCATCAACAGACCAGAATCAATAAGGGTAGACAGCAACATCGCCACCATGATTATTTTAAACACTAGTGCTCCTTAAGGTTGCACCCTCACCTCCCTGCTCTAATCCCTGTACACACATGACTACGAGGCCAGATTTTACTCTAACTCCATCTACAAACGATGCCACCATAGTGGACCGTATCTCAAATAACGATAAGTCGAAGAACAGTAAGGCGAACGGGAGCTGAGTAACATGATGTCATGACAACAACCTTTCCCTGAAGCCATGACAACAAAAGAGCTGCTCACTGATTTCAGGAAGGGGGTTGAGGTACCGGTTCCCGTTTTGAGATGCTCAGGTTGAGAGCTTCAGGTTCCTAGGGGTGAACATCACCAATGGCCTGTCCTGCTCCAATTACACAGGAAATCGCAGCACCTCTACTTCCTCAGGAGGCTGAAGAAATTTGGCTCGTCTCCACCAACCTTTACCAATTTTTACCTATGCACTATGGAAAGCATTCTATCTGGATGAATAATGACTGTGTATAGCAACTGCTCCACAAGAAACTGCAGAGTCGTGGACTTGGACACAGCTCAGCACATCATGGAGACCAGCCTCCCCTCAATGGAGTCTGCATCAATAAAGTAGGCAACATAAAGATCCCACTCACCCTGAACATACTCTCTCCAAGTTTACCAAAGCCTGAAAGTACACAGCACCAGTCTCAAGGACAACTTCTAACCTGCTGCTATGACATTTAAATGGTCCCCTGGTTCAATAAGACTCTTGACCTCACAATTTGATCACACATCACACTGCACTTTCTCTCTAGTTGCTAAACTTTATTTTTCATTGTCGTTGTTTTACCTTGTTCTACTCAAAAACACTGAGTAATTCTTTCCATACTAAATAAACAAAAAATATTTTTAAAAGTGCACGTTCTATAGTTTCAGTAAGGCATTTGGCAAGTGATTGCCAGCTGCAAAGTGTCCCCCTACACAAACATCTGTCACCTGCCCTGTCTCATTCCCTACTAGGAGATCTAGTATCGAACTCTCTCTCTCATTGGGACTTAAGGGAACTTTCCTGAACACATTTAACAAACTCTTTCCCATCCAGTCCTTTTACAATATGGGAGTCTCAATTAAAATCACCTATATCACAATTTTATATTTCTTTCAGCAGTCAGCAATCTCTCTACAAATTCGCTCCTTCAAATCCTGCAGACTGTCGGGTGGTCTGTGATATGGCCCCATTAATGTGATCATACCTTTCTCATTCCTCAGTTCTACCTGCAAAGCCTCACCAGATGAGCTCTCCAGTTTGTCCCACCACGCCTAACTTTGTATGTAGGCTTAACAACATCTTTCTCCATAACCTCTCCACTATCTGTTCTGGTGGTTCCTACCCCCCTGCAAATCTAGTTTAACCCACCCCCCATGCAACACTAACAAACCTTCCTGCTAGAATATTAGTCCCCCTCCAGTTAAGGTGAGAATGGCCCCTTCTTGTACAGGTCCCACCGTCCAATGATCCAAAAATCTGAAGCCCTCCATCCTGCAGCACCTCCTTAGCCACATGTTAAACTGTATGATCTTCCCATTTCTGGCCTCATTAGCACGTGGCACTGGTAGCAATCCTGAGATCACATACCTGGAGGTCCTGCCCTTTAACTTAGCACTTAACTCCCGGAGCGCACATTGCAGGACCTCATCACCCCTCCTACCTATGTCATTTCTACCGACATGGACCTCAGCCTTTGTCTGCTCAACCTCCCACTTAGGAATTCTGAGGACTCAATCTGAGATATCCCAGAGCCTGGCACCCGAGAGGTGACATACCATCCGGAAACTCATTCTTGTCCACAGAACCTCCTTTCTGTTCAGCTAACCAACGAATCCCCCATTACTATAGCTCACCTCTTCTTCACCCCCTCCCCAACTTCCCTACTGAACCACAGAGCCAGACAGTGCCAGAGGTCGAGGGGATTGAGAAGTTCCGGCTACATTGATATTACAGTCAAGAAAACGCACCAATGCCTCTACATCTTCAGAAGGCCTAAGAAATTTGACATGTCTTATTGAATTGAATTTATTACTTGCATCCTTCACATTCATGAGGAGTAAAAATGTTTGTTACGTCTCCATCTAAATGTGCAATTTATAATAAATAGTATGTACAACTGGACAGTCACTGTAACATAGAAATAGAACTGTCAGTGTGAATTAATCAGTCTGATGACCCGGTGGAAGAAGCTGTCCCAGAGCCTGCCGATCCTGGCTTTTATGCTGTGGTACCGTTTCCCAGATGGAACAGTTTGTGGTTGGGGTGACTCCAGTTCCCCGATTATCCTTCTGGCCCTTTTTTCACACCTTTCTTTGTAAATGTCCTGAATAGTGGGAAGTTCACATCTGCAGATGCGCTGGGCTGTCCACACCACTCGCTGCAGAGTCCTACGATTGAGGGAAGTACAGTTCCTGTACCAGGCAGTGATGCAGCCAGTCAGGATGCTCTCAATTGTGCCCCTGTAGAAAGTTCTTAGGATCTGGGGGCCCATACCAAACTTCTTCAACCTTTTTCACCACACAGCTGGTATGACAGACCAAATCAGATCCTTGGTATGCAGATGAACTTAAATCTGTTCACCCTCGACCCCAGATCCATTGATGTCTATAGGGGTTAGCCTATCTCCATTCCTCCTGTAGTCCACAACCAGCTCCTTTTTTTTGCGACATTGAGGGAGAGGGTTGTTTTCTTGACACCACTGCGTCAGAGAGATGACTTCTTCCCTGTAGACTGTCTCGTTATTATTTCAGATTAGGCCAATCAATCATTGTCAGCAAATTTAAGTAGCAGATTGGAGCTGTGGGTGGCTACGCAGTCATGGATATACAGAGAGTAAAGGAGGGGGCTTAGGACAAAGTCCGGAAGGGCAGAGGTGAGGGAGCCCACTCTTACCACCTGCCAGTGATCTTACAGAAGTCCTGGATCCAGCTACACAAGGCAGGGTGAAGGCCGAGGTCTCTGAACCTTGTCGAGCCCGGAGGGAATTATGGTGTTGAATGTTGGTGTCCAAGTACAGCATTCTCACATAAGCATCCTTCTTGTCCAGATGTTTAAGGACAGTGTATAGAGCTGTGGCTACTGCATCATCTGTTGATTGCTTGTGTCAGTAGGTGAATTGTAGGGGTTCCAGTGTAGGTGGCAGCACGCTGCAGATGTAGTCCTTGACCAGCATTTGCTTATTATTGAGGTCTTTGACTCTCACCTATTTTTATCGAAGCACCGTTGGAAGCATCCCATCTAGATGCATCATGGCTTTGTACGACTGCTCAGCAGAGATCTCAAGAAACTGCAGAGTGTTGTGGACACAGCTCAGCACATCACAGAATCCATTTTCCCCTCCACGGACTCTGCCTACATTTCTCACTGCCTTAGTAAAGCAGCCAGCAAATCAAAGATTTCATCCCCCCAGACATTCTCTTCTCCCCTCCCATTGGGCAGAAGATACAAAAGCTTGAAGGCACCAGAGCTTCTATCCCACTGGTACAAGACAATTAAATGGTTCCCTAGTACAGTAAGATGGATTCTTGGCCTTATAATGCTTCCTTAGGGTAGTTATAGCCAGAGGTGTGGTTAGTGATGATAAACTCACTACCTATTAAAAACTTCCAATGGTGTGCTTCTCAATTAGCCTTTGACAACCAAGTCCATCTCCTGGCCTTCACGTGTGGCTTAGTTACCAAGCTTGGAGGAACCATTTCTATTGATAGGAGAAGGGGAAAAGACGGGTTACTAATGTCTTAAAACCAGTTGCTTTAGCACCCAGACCACAGCCATCTATGCAGCTATCCAAACTTCTCTTAAACATTGAAATCCAGCTCGCATGCATCACTTGCACTGGCAGCTCGTTCCACAATCTCATGACACACAGTGAAGAAGTTTCCCCTTAAACATTTCACCCCTAACCAATAACCTCCAGTTGTAGTCCCACGCAGCTTTACTGGAGAAAGACTGCTTGCAACTACCCTACCTATAACCCTCATAATTTTGCATACTCCTATCAAATCTCCCTTCAATCTTCTACATTCCAAGGAATAAAATCCTAACTGATCTCAACCCTCCACTGACTTGCAGCTATACCTATTCATGGGCAGTACATCCTGAGGAAAAATCCAGAGCTTAACTCCCAAAGCACCACGTTGAATTCAACGCTGACTGGTGCCAAACTGTTATCAGTCTCTGCCATTCTTTTGGATTCCTCAGCTGCGTGGGGATCCTAGATGAACAAGTCTGCTGTCCAATATGCACTGCCCTAGCTTGCATATTATAGGCAGCTGGGATGCAACATCCACCATCAAACCCAGCTAATGGAGGCCTCTGACCTCACAATGGACCTTGTACCTTAATTGTTTGCTGCTCTGCGCTCTCTCTGTAACACTTCCTTCTGTATTCTGTTATTGCTTTTGGGCAGCAGGGTGGAACTGGGTCTCTATCGAAGGAGGTGTAAGGCCTGCAGATCACCATTGGACAAAGTGTAGCACCTGTGAGGGCTCTGCCAGGGTGGACTGCTTACCCCTCTTCCGAGGATATGTTTGTCCTTGGAGAGGGAGCATGCAGTCACAATGGAAGATTTCCTGGAGCGGCAGGTCTCCAGGGAATTGACAGTAGTAATTATATTTTAATTTGAATTATTCATTGTCTTGTAAATACAGAATGTTTGTAAATGTTGTATAAACAAACATTTTTCAGTTTTGTAAAACAAAGTAGCACCTGTTTAGCTCCCCCCGCCCCTCGATCAGTCACATCAAGCCATAGGAGCAAATGGTGGAGCATCGTACGATCAGCTGGTGCATATCACAAGTCCTGGTTATGCGAGAACTCACGCCAGGCAGATAGGCTCTTCATTTATAATGGTTGGGGTCACCTGCCCTGTAAAGACACTGCTCAGAGGACAATGGAAAATTACTTCTGTTGAAACATCTGCAAAGAACAATCGTCCTCAAGACGACGACACAATGATGATGTTATTGCTTTTTCCCTCACACTACCTGGACTTACTACTGCGATTAAATTAGCTGTCACACCGATATCAAAAAATTCACTGCTAATTCAAAGCTAATCTTTGAAAGGATGTATGGATGGCATGCAAAATAAAATCTTTCACTGTACCTGGGTACTCATGACGACGATAAGCCAATTTAGCAAACAGCACTGGAGCCTAGGTCTCTCACAGTGCCAATGCACTACCCGCCAGATGAATGGAGGCATCACTTGGTGACTCAGTGAATTGGAGAAGTCTCCAAACCCCCTACATCCATTAACTGGGTGAATTCCCATCTCTCCCTTTGAGGAAACACTGGAACTGCCAAGCTTCACCTGCTGGCCATTGTCCCAGGGAAACGTAGAGTGTGGAGATCTGGCAGGTAAGAACCAGTGTGGCTGAGACACGAACCAAGGCGCTGAGAAATCTCACAAAAGGAAAAAGAACAAGGTTCAGCTTCATTTTATTTACAAAGGGCAGAATAAAATATTTGTCACAGTATTTACAGAAGGCCAGAGAATAGAAGGTTTTGACACCCCGCAGTTGCCCTGTCATGGACCGAGGCCAACACAAACAGCCCTGGGCCAGAGTGGCTTAGGCATGTGTCCGAAGCTTATATGGGTGGGGGGGGGGGGAACATGCAGCACTTCTAATGTTCTCACAATTTAGCCACCCCATACCCAACTCACTCTCTCCAAAACAAGCAAAATGGCATCACCTCATGACACTCCGCCGCTGCAAGGCCAGGGGAACGGCAGCCCACTACGACACTGCAAGATCCCAGCACGGGCTTCAGTGACACTCATTGATCATGTATTTATTGAATCTTTTAACTGGGCAGTGAGGTGTCCTCTGGAAAGAGGAGGGGCGGGGTGTGGGGAGTGGCACTCTTAGTACTGCTCCTCTCATAGGGAGATCTGAGGAGGAATCGTGAAGATGCACCAAGACCCCACAGACTTTGTTGTCGACTCCGATACTTGAGCCAGCAGGAGAGACAGCACCAGGAGTCTTCTGGCTGCAGCATCACCACCTCTGTGTGCTACCAGCGCTTGGGCTGAGATCAGTCAGCTGAGGGGCTAGTATGTGAGCAGTGAAGGTACTGGTGACATCAATTTGCCTCTCATCGGGGTGACAGTGGGTAACACGGGCTCTCTCAGTGCTGACCGCACCCTCTGCTCTCAGTTATGCATCCCTTTCTCAGTACTGCTCCCACCCCTCACTACTGACCACCCCCATACCCCCTCTCAAAACAGCCCTTCCTCTCTCAATATTAACCCTCTCTGTGCTGCCCAGAGTTGCCACCACTCAGTCCTGCCCCCCTCAACATTCCCTCTCCCAATACTGCCTCCTCTCTCTCACTGCTGCCCTCCCCACTGTCCCAATCTAACGTCAGCCCCAGTTACCAGCTAAACAAAGATTAAAAGCAAAGGAGAGCAAACTTGCAAATTTTAGAGAACTAAATAGTTTTGGAAAGATTTTCCAAGCCCACCCAAACAAACACAAATACATTGGTGCTGAAACAGCCAATGGCCTCGGACCACACCCATCCCAAGCCCTGTCTCGGTGTGCAGTTGCATGCTAACAGTTCCCCAGGGCCAACGTAATCCTTCCGGGCAGGTAGGGGGCTGCTGGTCTGCTACTGGCCCTCAGTCCCAGGCCGGACAGAAAGGAGGAGGAGCTACGGTGCCATCCAGAAGGGCATCTGCTGCTGAGGCCGCTGGGCGGGCATCGTGTATCGGCAGCCAGCACTCCAGTTCTGTGCCGCCTCTCGCCGCCGAGATGCCTCCTCCTCGTCTTCCGCCTGCTGTCGTCCATAGAGCGGTCGCGGTCCCTGATCTGTTCCTCTCCGCATCTTCGCCAGCGGCTCCTCCGGGCGATCTAGAGATGGGCAGAGAACGAGAGACACACACACAAAGAAGCACACACAAACACACACACACATGCATACACCAAAATAGTCCCAAGAAACAATGGCTCAAGGGAAAGAAAACCAGTTTGTTATTGAGGGGGGAGAATTTGTCGCCGTTTTCGTGGTCCATGTGGTGCATCCAACACACAGTAGGCAGGCAGGCACAATCAGTGATCCATCCCCACGGCGACAGCAGAACCATGGAGAGGGAGAGAAAGAGAGAGAGAGAAAAAACACAAAGAGAAAGGCCATGTTAGAACTGGCACCGGCGGCTCTCCCGTTCCCACGTGCAGGGCTGAGGGTGGGGGTCCCGCACTGATCGGCAGTCCGGGTGGCGAGGGGGGAAGTTGCTGCTACCACTCTGCAGTCTCCCTATAGTCCTCACAGTCACAATAGTGTTAGTGATGGGGAGCAGTAACCATGGCTAATTCCCCACCCCTCTAACTCTGGGGACACTGGGCAGCAGAACCATGGCCGATTCCCCACCCCCCCAACCCCAGGGACTCTAGGCAGTGATGGGGAGCAGGAACCCTGGCTGATTCCCTCTCTCTCTCTAACCCTAGGCAGTGATGGGTAGAGCATGAACCACAGCCCATTCCCCAACCCCAGGGACTCTGGACAGTGGTGGGGAGCAGGAAGCTTGGCCACCCCTCTGTGGCAGTGGATAGGATTCAGGGCTTAGATCCAGTCTGGTGAGACTAACACCTAGCAGATATCTATCCCCACTATTCCAGAGTCACAGCACAATACTCTCACATTTATAAACCCTCTCCTGAGGAGTGAACTTCCAAATACAGCGTCTGGGTGAGGAGGACACCCTGGGGAACCCTGCCATTTTCTGGAAGCTGCACACCCACCGCCCCCCCCCACCCCACCAGCACGTGCCAGGAAAAGTCCTGGGTTCTGCAGCTTCCTGTTCCTATCCAGGTCCCGAACCATGCGTGGGCTGAAGCCCAGAGACTCACTCACCCAATGGTGCCGAGGGCCCGTACATGTGACGCTGGTCATCTGACTGTGGGAATCCTTTGTCCAGGAGCGGCATCGGAGGAGGCATCAGTTGCCTGGGTAGAACACAGCATAGTCACAGTCAGTGACAACACTATCCTGGCAACATCTGCTGCCTAAACTGTCCTGGAGGACAACTGAGACATGGCAGACACTGGAATCTGCAGCACAACACAAAACGCTGGAAGAACTCAGTGGGTAGGGCAGTGTCTGCAGAGGGAAACTGATGGTTTGGGCCGAACCCCTTCATCTTTACTGAGACCGGTATAAATAGGGGCTGGCATGGTAGCGTAGTGTTAAGTGTAATGTTACTACAGCATCAGTAACCCAGGTTCAATTGCCACCGCTGTCTGCAATGAGTTTGCACGTTGACCGTGACCCTGTGGGTTTCCAATTAGTAGGTTAATTGGTCACATGGGTATAATTGGATGGTGTGGGTTCATTGAGCTGAAAGCACATCTCTGAAAGGCCAAGAGCTAGCAGAATGTATCTGGATCCCAGTGAGGAGAGGGGGTGATAGGTAGCTGGTGGAAGAGAGAATAGCGACAGAGGCTGGGAGGTGGGAAGCACTGCAACAAGAGGCGACAGATGGCAAGATCTGATCTGATAGGAGAGGGAAGCAAATAGGGAAGGTGGGGAGATGCATGTGTTGAGGATGGGCAGATGCAGTGGCTGGAGAGGGGAAAGAAACAGGTTGAAGGGAGGCTGGGATGGTGGGAAGGGGGGAGGAACTGGATGGAAATAAAGGATACAGACGGGGTAGGTAAAAGTTAAAGAATTCAAGTCTGTGATGTGGATGATGGATAGAACCAGGCAAGGTAAGGGCAGGGGACTGTCTGCTCATGGTGTCAGTCACATATCATGGAAACAAGTCCTTTGGCCCAATGAGTCTGTGCGACATATCAGAAGCCTATGTTCACTAATCCTTGTATTCAAGGAAATGCCTTCTAAATCACCATGGTGGAACTAAGAGCCAATTTGTTCCACTGGTCGACCTGAACCATAATCACCCTTAGATAAGGTGCCCACACATTTTCTTTTCTCCATTCTTCCATTGAGTAGAAGATACGTACAGTGCCTATAAAAAGTATTCACCCTCCTTGGAAGTTTTTATGTGTTATTGTTTTACAACATTGAATCACAGTGGATATAATTTGGCTTTTTTGACACTTATCAACTGAAGACTCTTTCATGTCAAAGGGAAATCAAATTTCTACAAATTGGGTCTAAATTTATTACAATTATTGAACACAAAATGATTCACTGCATAATTACATACCCCCTCAAGACAATATTTAGTCGATGCACCTTTGCCAACAATTACAGCCTTGAGTCTGTGTGGATAGGTCTCTATCAGCTTTGCACGTCAGGACAGTGCTAATTTTCCCCATTCTTCTTTACAAAGGGGCTCAAGCTCTGTCAGATTGCATGGGGATATTGAGAGAACAGTTCTTTTCAAGTCCAGCCACAAACTCTCAATTGGATTGAGGTCTGGACTCTGACTTGGCCACTCCAGGATATTAACTTTGTTGTTTTTAAGCCATTCCTGTGTAGCCTTAGCATTATGCTTGGCATCATAGTCTTGCTGGAAAATAAATCTTCTCCCAAGTCACAGTTCTCTTGCAGACTGCATCAGGTTTTCCTCCAGGATTTTCCTGTATTTTGCTGCATTCATTTTACCCTCTACCTTCACAAGCCTTCCAGGGCCTGCTACAGTGAAGCATCCCCACAGCGTGATGCAGCCACCACCGCTGTAGTAGGGATGGTGCATTTTTGTGTTTTTTTGTGTGTGGTGTTTGACTTATGCCAAACACAGTATTTAGTTTGATAGCCAAAAATCTCAATTTTGGTTCTTCCAGCTGGTTTCAGTCTCCCACATACCTTCTGGCAAACTCTAGCCGAGATTTCACTTGAGTTTTTTGACAGTGGCTTTCTCTTTGCCACTCTCCCATAAAACTACGACTGGTGAAGCACCCAGGCCACAGTTGTTGTATGTACAGTCTCTCCCATCTCAGCCACTGAAGCTTGTAACTCCTCCACAGTTGTCACAGGTCTCTTGATGGCCTCCGTCACTAGTCCCCTTCTTGCACGGTCACTCAAGTTCTGAGGATGGCCTGCTCTAGGCAGTTGTGCCATATTCTTTCCATTTCTTGATAATTGACTCAACTGTACTCCGAGGGCTATTCAGTGACTTGGAAACTGTCTTGTATCCAACTCCTGACTTGCGCTTTTTGGGGAGTTGCTTGAAGTGTTCTTTTGTCTTCATGGTGTCGTTTTTGCCAGGATACTGACAAGCAGCAGTTGGACCTTCCAGATACAGGTGTATTTTTACTACAATCAATTGAAACACCTTGACTGCACACAGATTGATATATAGCTAGGGCACCTTAACTAATTATGTGACTTCCAAAACCAATTGGCTGCACCAGTGATGATTTGGTGTCATATTAAAGGGGTGAATACTTATGCAATCAATTATTTTGTGTTTTATATTTGTAGTTAATTTAGATCAGTTACGCAATCAATTATTTTGTGTTTTATATTTGTAATTAATTTAGATCACTTTGTAGAGATCTGTTTTCACTTTGACACAAAAATCTTTTTCTGTTGATCAGTGTCGAAAAAAAGCAAAACTAAATCGACTGTAATTCAATGTTGTAAAATAATAAAACATGAAAACTACCATGGGGGTAAATACTTTTTTATAGCTATTGTACCACCTGACTAAAGGACAGGTTTTAACACACAGTTGTAAAACTATTGAATAAGATTGAATAGCACAATCTACCACCTTACAACTCGTACGCCTGCACTTTCTCTGTAACTGTTAAACCTTTTCCCTGCACTTTTTTTTTACCTTGTGCTTTCTCAATGCAATGCTAATCTGCAATGATTTGATCTGCACGAACAGCACGCAAATCAATTTTTTCACTGTACCTCAATACATGAGACAACAATACAACAATTTACCAGGTTTGATTTTCAACAGGATGACTTTGCCCTTTACCAGGTTGGTTCTGTAACGCAATTCATCCTTGCCAAACCACATTAACGAGATGTCACTACATTTTGGAGACTGTGATCACTGTTCTATCTCCTTTACCATAGCAGTGGAGAGGGATAGGAACAAACAAGTTAGGGAAGCATTTAATTGGAATAAGGGGAAATAATGAGGCTATCAGGCAGGAACTTGGAATCATAAATTGGAAACAGATGTTCTCAGGGAAATGTACAGAAGAAATGTGGCAAATGTTCAGGGGATATTTGCGTGGGGCTCTGGAGTTCAAAGTACATTCCAATGAGACAGGGAAAGGATGGTAGGGTGCAGGAACCATGGTGTACAAAAGGTTGTTGTAAACCTAGTCAAGAAGAGCTTACGAAAGGTTCAAAAAGCTAGGTAATGATTGAGATCTAGAAGATTATAAGACTAGCAGGAAGGAGCTCAAGAAAGAAATTAGGAGAGCCAGAAGGGGCCATGAGAAGGCCTTGGCAGACAGGATTAAGGAAAACCCCAAGGCATTCTAGGAGGGCAAGAGGATAAGACATGAGAGAATAGGACCAATCAAATGTGACAGTGGAAAAGTGTGTATGGAACCGTAAGAGATAGCAGAGGTACTTAATGAGTACTTTGCCTCAGTATTCACTACGGAAAAGGATCTTGGCAATTGTAGGGATGACTTACAGTGGACTGAAAAGCTTGAGCATGTAGATATTAAGAAAGAGAATATGCAGGAGCTTTTGGACAGCATCAAGTTGGATAAGTCACTGGGACCGGATGAGATGTACCCCAGACCACTGTTGTGGATAGTGTGGAGGGCTATCAGATGTTACAGCGGGACATTGATAGGATGCAAAACTGGGCTGAGAAGTGGCAGATGGAGTTCAACCCAGATAAGTGTGAGGTGGTTCATTTTGGTAGATCAAATATGATGACAGAATATAGTATTAATGATAAGACTCTTGGCAGTGTGGAGGATCAGAGAGATCTTGGGGTCAGAGTCCATAGGACACTCAACGCTGCTGTGCAGGTTGACTCTGTGGCTAAGAAAGCATACAGTGCATTAGCCATCATCAATCGTGGGATTGAGTTTAGGAGCCGGGAGGTAATGTTGCAGCTATATAGCCCCTGGTCAGATCCCACTTGGAGTACTGTGCTCAGTTCTAGTTGCCTCACTATAGAAAGGATGCAGAAACCACAGAAAGGGTGCAGAGGAGATTTACAAGGATGTTGCCTGGATTGGGGAGCATGCCTTATGAGAATGTGACCTGATAGAAGTGTATAAGATGATTAAAGGGAATTGACTGTGTGGATAGTCAGAGGTTCCCAGGTCTGAAATGGCTAGCATGAGAGGGCACAGTTTTAAGGTGCTTGGAAGTAGGTACAGAGGAGATATCAGGGATAAGTTTTTTTTTTAAACGTGGAAAGTTGTGAGTGTGTGGAATGGGCTGCTGGCAACAGTGGTGGAGGCAGATACCATATGGTCTTTTAAGAGACTCCTGGACAGGTATATGGAACTCAGAAAAATAGAGGGCTATGGGTAACCCTAGGTAATTTCTCAAGTAAGGACATGTTTAGCACAGCTTTGTGGGCCGAAGGGCCTGTATTGTGCTGTAGGTTTTCTATATTTCTATTACCAACACTTTACCCAGAAAAAAGACCCTCTGTCCTCCCCCACCTCTGCTGCTACAGCCCAACACATTCCACTCTCAGATGTAATGATGGAATTCCACCTGGAACACTAACTGTTTCTTGCTCCACAGATGCTGCGGAGATTTCCATAACCTTGATTTTATTTCAGACTTCCAGTGGCTGCAACTTTTGTTTTTTTACTTCACCTAAAAAGTCTCAAGATACAAACTTTTATAGATGTGTTTAGTTCAGGTCATTTCATTGTAGGAAGGATGCAAATGTTTAGAGAGGTTGTAGAGGAGATTTACCAGGCCTGGACTACACTGTGTACAGAACATATCTTACAGGATATTGAGTGAGCTTTTCCTTTTGCATCGGATGAGAGGTGATTTGACAGAGGTGTCTAAGATGATAAGAGGCATAGCTAGATTGGATAGCCAGAGGCTTTTTCCCAGGATATTCAATGGCTAATACAAAGGGTCATAATTTTTAAGGTGATTTTTTTAACATTGATGATCGTGCTGCCTTTCTTTTCTTTCTTGGTTATCCAGGGAAGAAGAATTTCAGAGTTGTATACAAATAATAATAAATGAATCTTTGATTATTAGGAAGTATAGGGGGGATGTCAGAAGTAGGCATTTTATAAAGTGTGATGGGTGTGTGGAACTATCCAGATGGTAGAGGCAGATTAGGGACATTTAAAAGACTCTTAGATAGGCATGTAGGTGATAGAAAGATGGAGGGCTACGTAGGAGGGAAGGGTTAGATTGATCTTGGAGCAAGCTTAAAGGTTGACATATATTGTGCACCAAATTACCAGTACTGTGCTATATAGAGAAGAAAAATTCGGCTGATCTGCACCACAGCCTGAAATAATCTTGTTGAGACGTTCCTTCCCACAGACACTGCTCGACACAGGGTCCTTCCAACAATTTCATTTTGCACTAGATTCTGAAACAAGGCCGCGTGAAACAATTTCAGCAGAATTACCTGTCCGTCTCCTTCTCCCTGCCGCAGGAGTCGGCGAAGATCACACCAGCTCCACTTCTCCCAGTCTGAGGGGACCCTGTACCTAAATTAGTCATATGAATGGGTCCATGCTATGAGCAGAAAAAAGCAGCAGGATTAGCAGCAGTAACAACGCTCCCTACCGCAACATCCTGTTGCTAGGCTGCAGACGTGAACACACCCTCACTAACGCAAGTCTACAAAAAGGGGGTGCCCTCAAATCTGCTGAGACCCCTTTCTTGGGGCAAAGGAAAGCCTCATGTTAAGTGCCTTTAGACAGTGTGTGTGGATCTCAGGATGGTGAGCCCTGCACTGTATCCTTGGAGGAGGGGCAGGGGGGTGTTGAGGGTGGAACGAAGAGATACTGAGGAGATACCATGTGGCCAAGACTGCTGCTCAGTGCCTCAGTTAAACCATCACCTACTCCTCACCAGAGAATTCCCGAAGAATAGCAGCTTAACACATGCACCCGCTACCCAGTTGAGCTGAGCATGTCTATGCTAAAGACAATGCAGCAGTAACTGGTTACAGGTAACTGGTTTTTAATGCAAGGCTTGAAGTTAAGGTTTGAAATTTCTCCATGGACACCGATGTCAGATTAAAGCTTCCAATTTAACTTTTACTGCTGACCACACTCCAAAAGTGTGATGGAACAGTGTGGAGGGAGCTTCACTCTGTGTCTGACCCCGGGAGTGTGTGATGGGACAGTGTGGAGGGAGATTCACTCTGTGTCTGACCCCGGGAGTGTGTGACGGGACAGTGTAGAGGGAGTTTCACTCTGTGTCTGACCCCGGGAGTGTGTGATGGGACAGTGTAGAGGGAGCTTCACTCTGTGTCTGACCCCGGGAGTGTGTGATGGGACAGTGTAAAGGGAGCTTCACTCTGTGTCTGACCCCGGGAGGGTGTGATGGGACAGTGTAAAGGGAGCTTCACTCTGTGTCTGACCCCGGGAGTGTGTGATGGGATGGTGTAGAGGGAGCTTCACTCTGTGTCTGACCCCAGGAGTGTGTGATGGGACGGTGTAGAGGGAGTTTCACTCTGTGTCTGACCCCAGGAGTGTGTGATGGGACGGTGTAGAGGGAGTTTCACTCTGTGTCTGACCCCGAGAGTGTGTGATGGGACGGTGTAGAGGGAGCTTCACTCTGTGTCTGACCCCGAGAGTGTGTGATGGGACGGTGTAGAGGGAGCTTCACTCTGTGTCTGACCCCGAGAGTGTGTGATGGGACGGTGTAGAGGGAGCTTCACTCTGTATCTGACCCCGGGAGTGTGTGATGGGACGGTGTCGAGGGAGTTTCACTCTGTGTCTGACCTCGGGAGTGTGTGATGGGACGGTGTAGAGGGAGCTTCACTCTGTGTCTGACCCCGGGAGTGTGTGATGGGACAGTGTAGAGGAAGTTTCACTCTGTGTCTGACCCCGGGAGTGAGTGATGGGACGGTGTAGAGGGAGCTTCACTCTGTGTCTGACCCCGGGAGTGTGTGATGGGACGGTGTAGAGGGAGCTTCACTCTGAGTGTGACTTTTACTGCCCCTGAATTCTCAGCACTCTCCTCTCTCTATAGCATTAACTAGGCAGAATTGTCTGTTGCCCAGCCACAAACGAAACCTTATGAGTACACTGTATGCTGGCTGATGCTCCCAACACGGGCCCTCTTAACAACAGCTCGATTGGATCATAGTGTGTGTCTGTAAGTGTGCATGTGTTCTGCCAACAACAGACTTCACGATGCCTGACCACTGCCCCTCCACTCTCCGGGGTTGAACATCCCTTGTTTACCACACTTACAGCCCTAGTAGAGAGCACCTGTGGAGGGTTACACGCAGGTGGCCTTCGCACTTGCAGGGTGGAGATGCTCTGTGTACAGGGAGGGACACGCTTCCAATGGTCTCGTTGTTGGGGAGGGCACCAGCTCGAGATGGGACTGCGTGAGCATGTCCCTTTCTGTGAAGGAAATGGGAGCTTGGGGAGTTTGGGAGTACACGAGGGGTCAAGGGAGTTGGAGGTCTTCAGCAGAGAGCATTGGCCGGTGGCCCCTCCCACCCAGTGCACACGTTGGCCTGGTCTCCGTTTCCCCGCCACAGGAAGGGGCATGTCTCCCACCTGGTAACCCAGTAGCGGTGGCTCCTCCTCGCTCTCCTCCGTGAAACGCCTCTTCTGTCCCTGAGGTGGGGGTAGTGGGGGTCCGGGTCTCCCTGTGGCTGGCATTCCGCTGTAATTGGCTGTACTGGCGGGTAAAGGTGGTGCGTATCCAACACCGGGGGCAGTCTGCCGGCAGATACGGGCGGGAATTACTGTGTGCAGCCTGAACCTCCCAGCGTCCAACCCCCCTCCTCCACCAAGCACCCACGTAAGGTACTCCTCCAGGGCAGGCCTCGAGGCAAAGGCCCACCTGACCTCTGCTATCGCACCAATAAACATGAGCTAAACACGGATCCAATCTGGGCCACGAGCACATGGATGCCAATCCAGACATTACGAACATGGATGCAGCCCATTTCAGGCCTGCACTTGAACACACCACTTTCGGCTTCTGCCCCACCTGCCATCACCCCCACCGCCTGAACCCACCTGTGTAGGGACTCCCACCGGCTGTGCAGCCCCTGACACAGGGAAGGGGGCGGTGTTGGGGCCACACTGCCTCGGGTACGAACTCGGAGAGGGCTGGATAGGAACAGGGTTCATCGGGTAGCCAGGCTGGTACCCCTGGCCTGGGTAATAGGGCTGCTGAGGAACCCCTCCTGGCACTTGCTGGTAACCTGTAGCGGAAGACAAAAGAGGAGAACACACAGTCAATGGTGGGAGCCTTGGTACAGAGGGATCCAAGTCCAGAGCTCCCTGATAGTGGAAACACAAGGGATGCAAAGAAGGCCTGCTTTCATCAGTTGGATGAGGGTCAGGAAGTGCTGCTGCAGCTGTATAAAACTTTGGTTAGACTGTCTGCAGTTCTGGTCACCCTATTACAGGATGTGGTGGCTTTGGATAGGATGCAGAAATAGTTCGCCAGGATATTACCTGGATTAGAAGAGTCAGTTAGGGAGTCTGCAGAAGGTTTCAGACAGATTATGAGAATGGACAGATGGAAGTGAATGGTCATGCACTTCAGCAGAAGGAATAAAGGTGAATCCTCGTGCAGGATTCCCCAAGGGTTAACTTGCAGGTTGAGTCAGTGGTAAGAAAGGCAAATACAAAGTTAGCATTCACTTTGAGAGGACTAGAATACAAAAGCAAGAATGTAATACCGAAGCTTTATGAGGGATTCGTCAGACTGCACAGGGTATTGTGAGCAGTTCTGGGCCCTTTATCTAAGATGTGCTTGCATTGGAGAGGGTCCAGAAAACGTTCACGAGAATGATCCTGAGAATGAAAGGGTTAATATATGAGGAGCTATTAATGGCTCTGGGCCTGTACTTGCTGGAGTTTAGCAGGAGGTGAGATTCTCATTGAAAGCTATCAAACGTGCCTTTAGAACAGATGAGGAGGAATTTCCTTAGCCTGACGGTGGTGAATTTGTGGAGTTCATTATGACATGCGGATGTGAAGCCTAGGTCATTGGATATATCTGAATTGGAGATTGATAGGCTTTTGATTAGTCAGGGCATCAAAGGAGTTGAGTAAATCAGCCAGGATGGGATGACGGAGCAGGCTCAATGCCCCAAATGGCCTAATTCAGCTATGTTGTATGGTCTGTCTATCCGTGCAGAAGGGTACTGTAAAGGAGATGGATGGGCCAGGGCAATTGTTTCATCAGAGTGACAAGGATCTGCTAATGGAGGATCTGTGACAGGAAAGCCTTAGTCCACTTTTATCCCGAAAGTTACCTTGAGGTGGAATGGCTGCAGAGTTCATTTGACTGAGGAATCTGGCATGCTCACTGTGAACCTGAATGGAAACAGAAAGGAAATTCGATCAGTTAGAATGCGCACAGCACTCTCCACTCATTATTGCAGTGCTATGGTGCAGCGGGTAGTGCTGTTGCCTCATAGCTCAGAGAAGAGGGTTCAATCCCAATCTCTGTCTCTGCATGTCTGCGTGTGCCTCGTGTGCCCATATTCCTCTGTGGTAATATCTGTGATTGCATAGTCCCCCCCCAAGTGCTCTGGTTCCCTTGCACATCCAATGACGTATGGGTTTGTGGGGTTAATTTGCTGATATAAACAGCCCCCGTGTGTGGTGAGGGGTGGAATCTGGCACAGTTACTGAGCATAAGAGATAAGAGCAGAATGAGACCATTTATCCCACTGAGCCAGCTCTGCCATTTCATCAAGCCTGATCCATTTCTTTCTCAACCCCATTCTTCTGCCTTCTCCCTGTAACCTCACACACCCTGACTAATCAAGAACTCATCAACCTCCACCTTAAATACACCAATGACTTTGCCTCCACAGCCATCTGTAGCAATGAATTCCAGATTCACGTGCCCCCCACCCCCCCGGCTAAAGAAATTCCCTCTTATCTTGATTCTGAATGGAGATCCCCCTATTCTGAGGTTGTGCCCTCTAGTCCTAGACTCTCCCACTATCAGAAACATCCTCTCCACATCAGTCTACCAAAACCTTTCAACATGCAATAGGTTTTGATGAGATTCTCCCCTCATTCTTCTAAATTCCAGTCAGTACAGATCCACAGCCAAACTCTACTCATACAACAACCCTTTTATTCCCCGAATCATTCTCATGAATTTCCTCTGAATGCTCTCCAATGTTAGCACATTCTTTCTTGGATCAAGGGCCCAAAACTGCTCAGCCTCAGGATTACGTTCTTGCTTTTATATTCTTGTCCCTTGAAATGAATGCTAACATTGCATTTGCCCTCCTCACCACCCGAGCTTGTAAATCTGGCGGGAGCAAAGGATGTTGGGTGGAGAGCTACGGGAGGGATGTGGGACAGGTGACAGAGGAGTACCAGGGGTCAGGGGGAAGTGGTACAGAAGCAGACACACCCAGCCCTGAGACACCAGGTAAGATCATTTGATTACAAAGAATGTCTCTCTGCTACTTCCCGCTCCCTCCCCTCTCTCTTCCCCTTTTCCCACCTATAATTACCCTCTCCCTGCCCCCCTTCCACTCTCAGTCCACAAGAGACCCATATCCGAATCAGGTTTATCACTCACATGTCATGACGTGTCTTTTTTTTTCGTGGCTGGAGTGCAGTGTAATATATAAAATTACTAGTGTATTGCACAAGTCATGGGCATCCTAGCTGTATATTGTGCCCAAGACTTTTTCACGGTACTGTAGTCTACACTTTTCTTCCTTCTCACCCAAGACTTTTTCACAGTAGTCTATGCCTTTGTTCCTTCTGCCAGAGTGCGTGACCATACACTTCCTGACACTGTATTCCATCTGCCACTTCTTTGTCCAATCTCCCAATCTGTCCCAGTCCTTCTTCAGCCTCATTACTTCCTCAACACTACCCGCCCCTCCACCTAAATTCATATCGTCCACAAGCTTGGCCACATAAAATCCCGTATCTAACGTAAAAAGCAGTCCCAACACCAACCCCTGCGGAACGCCACTAGTCACCGGCACTCTGAAGGAGAATAAGTTACAGGGAGATAAGTAGGGGAACTTGACCCACAGAGCCAAACGGCCTCTGTCTATGTAAAACACACAATTGACACAAACAACAGGAATTCTGCAGATGCCGGAAATTCAAGCAACACACATCAAAGTTGCTGGTGAACGCAGCAGGCCAGGCAGCATCTCTAGGAAGAGGTACAGTCGACGTTTCAGGCCGAGACCCTTCGTCAGGACTAACTGAAGGAAGAGTGAGTAAGGGATTTGAAAGTGGGAGGGGGAGGGGGAGATCCAAAATGATAGGAGAAGACAGGAGGGGGAGGGATGGAGCCATTCTCTCACTCTCCTTTTTCTCCCTCTGTCTATACCCCTTGCCCATCCTCTGGGTCCTCCCCCTTGTCTTTCTCCCCGGGCCTCCTGTCCCATGATCCTCTCATGTCCCTTTTGCCAATCACCTGTCCAGCTCTTGGCTCCATCCCTCCCCCTCCTGTCTTCTCCCATCATTTTGGAACTCCCCCTCCCTCTTTCAAATCTCTTACTAACTCTCCTTTCAGTTAGTCCTGACGAAGGATCTCGGCCCAAAATGTCGACTGTACCTCTTCCTAGAGATGCTGCCTGGCCTGCTGAGTTCACCAACACACAAGTGACTCCAGAAGGCCCAAATTCACAAACTTCACGCCGCATGGACACAGATCAGAGGGTCAGATTAAACCCAGGGGTGGTAGCAAGGTTAAGATTAAGATCATGATTATTTGTCACAAGTACATAGAAGCATACAGTGAAATGCATCGTTTGGTCAACGATAAACACAGTCCAAGGATTGTGCAACTCACAAGTGTCACGTTTCTGGTGCCAACATAGCACTTCTACAACTTACAAACCCTAACCCGTATGTCTTTGAAATGTGGGAGTAAACCAGAGCGCCCAAAGGAAGCCACGTGGTCACAGGGAGAATGTACAGACAGTGCCAGGAACAACCACAGTTTATGAGTGGACAGGTGAAATTGGTTACGAGTTCACCTCTCCACCCACCCATGTATCGTATGGATTTGTGTTGCCTGCATATTCACCATGAAGCAAGCTAAAGTGCAGGATGTCAGGGTTCGAGACACATGCCAACAACCCACCCATTACTCACAGTCTGCAGTAGGCTTTCACACAGCTTCCTGGCAGCTGACAGACCCTCTGGTTTGGGATGGCTGAGAGAAAGAGAGACAGGTCAGTGCAGGGTCCAGAATTAGCCATGCCATCAGTCGCTGCCTGTGATACTCAAACAAGATAAGTAAAGCCCCAGTTTCACAGTCCCAAACTCCTCTGATCCAGTGACACGCTCGCGTGGTAGAGGGACAGCAAAGGTTAAACAGAGAGTCAATCTTCCTCTACATCCTCGACGTTCAGTCCTAACTTCAGATATACCAATGCTGCAATTTCAGATCCTGCACCAACCATTGTGTGATGGTTCTATGATTGACTTTAAACAGAGCAAGTTTACCCACAAATAACGGCCTGACAGCTAGAACTGAGAATACAAAAACTAAGCAACAATGGTGTAGCCTGAAGACCAGCTGCTTCACAGCCCGAGTCAGGTTCAATCTCAACCTCCAGCTGTGTGTGTCTGTCTCATTGGATTTCCCTCAGTTCCTTGCCCCAGAGTGGGCAAGTTGGTGGGTTAATTGCCCGATGTTACAATGTAGGACTGAGTGGGCTGAAAAGGCCTTTCTCCTTCCTGAATCTCACCATGACCCTGTGAGAAAAGCTGAAAACACATTGGATACCTGATATAAATATACATTGGCTCAAAGGCCTCCCTCCCAGAGGCAGGCTCCAGGCAGCCCGAACCCTTGCCACGTAGGAAGACCTTGGCACCCGTCTCGGCTTGTATGTGCTGCAGGTAGGAGCCCCCCGGACCCTCCACTTTCTCCTTGATGTTGAAGGCCGGCGTGGTTTGCTCAAGACCCACAAACACTTTATCTTGGACGTAATGCATCTGCAGAGTGAGAGAAGAGGCTTATTATACAGACTTTTAAAAGTACATGTCAAAAATTAACTTTCACAAGAAGGCTATACTTCATTTGGAGTTTGATGAGATTTGGTATGTCACCAAAGACTAGTAAATTGGGGAAGAAGCTGCTTCTGAATCATTCAACGTGAGGTGTCTGGCTCCTCCATGATGGCAGTAATGATGAATTCATATCCCAGGGGTCCTTAATGATGGATGCTGGCTTCTTGGGGCACTTCCATGGTGGGGAGGGTGGTGTCTATGAGGGAGTTGCCGACTTCACAACCCTCTGCAGGTTCTGGCAATCCTGTGCACTAGAGCCTCATAGCAAACAGTGATGTAACCAGCCCACTGTACGTCAGTAGAAATTTGTAGGAATCTTTGGTGACATAACAAATCTAGTCAAACTCCTAATGAAATAGAGCTGCTGGTGTGCCCATGAGTGAATCAATGCGTTGGCCTATACTGATGCGTGGGAACTTGAAGCTGCTCACCCTTTCCACCATTGATCTCTCAATGAGGATTGGTCTGTGTTCTCCTGACTTCCCCTTCCCGAAATCCCCAATCACTTCTTTGGTCTTGCTGAGGTTGTGTGAGAAGGTGGTAGACACCACTCAATCACCCAATCCATCTCATTCCCGTACACTTCCTCTCCACCATCTGAGATTGTACTTACAATGGTATCATTGGTGAATTTATAGATGGCACTTGACCTGTACTTATCCACACAGTCGTGGGTATAGGCAGAGTAGAACAGTGGGCTAAGCATGCATCCTTGATATCTGTCTGTTGACTGTCAAGGAGGAGATGTTATTACCAAGCCACACTGTGGTCTCCCAGTAAGGTGGTCAAAGATCCAATTGCAGTGGGTGCTATAGAGACCCAGATTTTGGAGTTTGTGATTAATACTGATAGAATGGTGAACCTTCCTTCCACAGCCTTTGTGATGGATGCACCAAGAATATTATGCACAGACAGCCAAGGAAAGAAAACTATAAGAGAGTTTCTCAACTCTCCACATCTCCACCGCAACTTCTGCCTTATTTGTTTATATTGACCAACTTTCGAGAGAAGGTCCTGACTTCAGCCATCTCTGCAATTTGACTCCTGCCACCTCAACAATCCCTGTACACTTCCAGGTTTCATCTTATGCCACAATCACTTGCAAACTTGTGAGATCATGGATGAGATTTCGGATGGGAGGATGTTGGTGACCAGCTACAGGGAGGTAGCGCTTGAGGGAGTCTCTGTACAGAAAGGAGTAAGCTGTAGGAGGCGATAGGATAAGGATCCAGTGGACAGGCATATCCCTACCCAATCAGTATCATGACCCAGAATTAGTGTGCACAGCATTGCAGTACCAGTGGTTTAACACAGTTGGTGAAGAAGCAAACAGCCAGCCCGCATTAAAGTCTTCAATCCAAAGGATGAATATTACCAGCTTTCACCATCGGCCCAGTTTGTGCAGAACAGTCTCAGCAGAGCCACATTCATTGTACACACTCCAATTCTTAATCCAGATCTCTCAGGCATGCTGAGTGGAAAATACTGCACCCAGAATAGGAAACAGGTTGGACAGATAACAAAGGTCCTATCAAACACTGCCAGAAAAGTAAGGCAGATTGGGTAGTGTCAAGCTCCGCCTATACTATCTCATCAAACATGTATTCCAGAGTAAGACACAGGTTGGGTACAGCATCGAGCTCTCCCTACACTAACACAGAATAGAGTTGTCACTGCACTATTCCATCAAACATTCCCAGAGCAGGAACAACACAAGTTGCTTAGTACAAAGTACAATACAGGTTCAAAACAGAATGTGGAATGTATCATCACAGTTCCAGGGCAAAGTGAGGATCTACGGACGGGGTGATAGTGACATTGCGCCAGACTTACCCCGGCCTGCGACTTTGGTGTGGCGGACGAAGGGTGAACAGCTGGGGCTGGTTGATGGTACACCGTAACCATGGCATCATTGAACGTGGAGGCGGAAGAGATCTGGGCCTTCACCACTCCATTCGCAATTATCTCTTTAATTCGGTTAACAGCCTCTGCAAAAAGGAATTGGGAGAACCAAGAATACAAGTGACAAATCTGCCTCGTGTTTGCTTTAGTATGAAGTGCAAGAGTCCATGAGCACCATAATCCTCCAACAGATCCCCCTTTCTCTCCCTCATTGACACAGACACTTGGGGCAGCTTTAACAGGATGCCATACAGAGCTTGCTAGAAATCTGACAGTTACAGGTGAGGCAGCACCTGTGCAGAGGAAAGCACGGCTTGGCTCCATGTGCCATCTTCCAAGTACAGTTCCCCAACTCAAAACGTTAATCCTGTTTCTCTCATCCCAGGCGCTACCTGATCTGCTGAGGCTTTCCAAAAGTACTGGCTTCAAGGCTCTGATGCTCACTCCAGCCTATAGAACACAGAACAGGAACAAGCCCTTCATCCTATCAGGCTGTACCAAACTAACAAACTAACCTAATTCCTCTGCCTGCATGTGGACCACATCCCTCCATATTCATTTGAGGTCCCTTAAATGTCTCTGTTGTATCTGCCTCCACCACCACCTGACAATGCATTCCTGCCAACCACCACTCTGTGTTAAGAAACTTGCCCAGCACATCATCTTTGAATATTCCCCCCACATCACCTTAAACACACATTCTCTAGTATTTGACAGTTCTGCCCTAGGTGAATGATTCTACCCTGTCCACACCTCTCATAACTTTATAAATGTCTTAGCCACCACCAGTCCTAAGACATCTATCCTAGTTTATCCAACCTTTATTAAAAGCATATGCCCTTTAATTCAGGCAACATCCTGGTAAACCTCTTCTATACCCTCTCTACATCCTCCCTATAAAGAGGCAACCAGAGTCGAACGCAATACTCCAGACGTGGCTTAAGCAGAGTTTTATGAAGCTGAAATAGCAACATAAAGACCATAAGACAAAGGAGCAGAAGTAGGCCATTCGGCCCATCGAGTCTGCTCCACCATTTTATCATCTGATCCATTTTATCCTATTTAGTCCCACTGCCCCGCCTTCTCACCATAACCTTTGATGCCCTGGCTACTCAGATACCTATCAATCTCTGCCTTAAATACGCCCAATGACTTGGCCTCCACTGCTGGCCATGGCAACAAATTCCATAGATTCACCACCCTCTGACTAAAAAAATTTCTTCGCATTTCTGTTCTGAAAGGGCGCCCTTCAATCCTGAAGTCATGCCCTCTCGTACTAGACTCCCCCATCATGGGAAACAACTTTGCCACATCCACTCTGTCCATGCCGTTTAACATTCGAAATGTTTCTATGATGTCTCCCCTCATTCTTCTAAACTCCAAGGAATACAGTCCAAGAGCAGACAGACAGAGGCCACCTTCTCCACCACCTCTCCCAACCCTGGAACCCTGGAATATTACCACACCAGTAATGTAGGAAATACCCTGAAGAATTATAATGTGATTACCAGCAGGTAGTGAGATGGGAACTCTCAGCAGGTCAGGTGTAGGCACAGAGTTAATGTATCAGGTTGGTCACCTTTAATCAGAATTGCTTTAACTGAAGAGTAATTGACCCAACCCAGTGACCTCTCCAGCTACTGCCCAACCTACTGGCCAGCTCAATGGATTTTGTATTTAATTGCAATTTCCAGCACCTGAGTTTGCCTTTCATACCTGTTATAATGAAAAACAGGAAAAACAGAGACAGACAGGACGGTAGATGCCGAAATCTGAAGCATAAAGAGAGGGGTAGAGGAACTCAGCTGGTCAGACAATATTTGTGGAGGGGAATGGATGGTTGTGACCATTTAATGTCAACTGTCCATTCTCCAGTGCAGATGCTGCCTGACCCGCTGTTCTTATTTTTTTTAGTCAAGGAATAAATACTGTCAAAAATATCCAAAGTTTGAACAGAGCGACACTCCTACAATACTGCCCCTCCCGCAGTTTGATGCTCCATCAGTACTGCACGCCCAGCATTACATTGCCTCAGTACCATCTCTCCCACAGTGTGAAGCTCCCTTAGTATCACCCCTCCCGGAGTGTGATGCTCCCTCAATACAGCCCCTCCACGGTGTGATGCTCTCTGTACCGACCCTCCCACAGTGTGAAGCTCCCTCAGTTTCACCCCTTCCAAAGTGCGATGCTCCTTCAGTACTGCCCCTCCCTCTACCCTGGCCCCCACCCCATAACCATCCCTTTACAACTGACCACAGTAATACATGGTCTCAGGAAGCCGTGAACTCCCAGTGACAATGCCGACCTTGACAGCTGTCAGGCTGCGCAGTGAACACCTGGCTATGCCTCAAAGCGAGGTTTGTTCTCTCAGCCTGGTTTCTATAGGAGGACAGTATCAGCAGAGCTACAACGCTTCACGCACTCCACTTTCTTCATCCTCCAGACCCTAACCAATTACCTCAGCCCAGCAAGTGTTCCCACTCTCCCCTCAAGGTACAGACTCTGAAAGTGGCAGGTTCGCCAGCAACTCACACAGTTGGACTTGCAGCAGCCTGGCCATCCACAGTACAGTAAAAATTTACTCTCCACAAAATCCTGATGGATTGACATTTGGTCACCACACAATCCCTTCCCACACACCAGGATCCCGGTTTCCACACTGCCCTGAAACCCAGCCCAAGTTTTCATGGTCCCTTTAAAGTTTGTGTTCACTGGAGACTAATACACCAGATCCACCACACTCAAGAACAGCGTCTATCCACTGCCATCAGACTTCTTATAAGCTAAAGATGAACTTAATCTCCTAACCTACTGAAGTGCCCTTGCACTTTGTCTGCCTGCACTGTCCTTTCTCTGTAAATGTAACACTGTACTCTGCATTGTTTTCTTTTTACTACCTCAGTGTACTCATTTATGGATAAAATGCAAACAAAAGTTTTTCATTGTATCTCAGTACATATGACAATACCAGAGCCAATACAGTAATGTAGGAGATACTAAAAGGCTTGGACATAGAGGACATGGAAAGTCTAGGATCAGAGGACATAGCTTCAGAATAACGGGAAGCGGAACAGAGATGAGGAGGAATTTCTTGACAGAGAATGGTGAATCTTTGGAATTAATTGCAGACAACGGTAAAGGCCAAGTCACTGGGTACAGAGATTGAAAAGTTTGTGATTGGTAAGGGAGTGAGGTGGGTTAAGGGTTATAAAGGGTAAGGGGGTGGGGGGGTGGTGGTTGTGAAGAAAAATCAGCAATGATTGGATAGTACAGCAGGCTTGATGGGCCAAATGGCTAGTTTGCTCCCGTATCGTATGGAAAACAATAGAACAATTACCAATGCTGTATAACATAAAAGCAGTTGAATTGAAGTGTCAGAATAGTAATGGGAATAACATCCAACAGTCTGGGAAATTTGCAGGTCCAGTATGATCAGAATCCTGAATGTGAGATGATGGAAATTTTATGGCCATACCGAATGCTGGTTCTGCACGGTGACTGGTGGATGTGGCCTGAGACATTAGTTGCCAACCAAAGAAGAGTGGGGTGGGCACTGTCAGTGAGCAGGGGCCTGAGGGACCTCCAGAAGCCCTACCAGGGCATCGAGTCTGAACAGGCTGGGGAAGCGGATGCTCTCTGTCGAATGAGCTCAAAGGCCTGGACTACAACCACCAGGATGTCATGGGCATATACTCACTGTCAACAACCTCACGTGTCTGGCCTTGAATGTGGAGGCAGAGGGCACGGTCCCTGCAGAGAGAGAGGAGGAAGAAAATTCAGAAAGTTACCAGGTAGTCGCCACACCACATGCACCCCACTCCCATTAATCCTGCAAAAAGGAGCTGGTTGTGGATTACAGGAGGAAGGGAGACAGGCTAACCCTGAATTGACATCAGTGGATCTGGAGTTCAGAGGGTGGACAGTTTTAAGCTCCTCAATATCCACGTCTGAGGACCTCATGTGATTTGCACACACCAGCTGTGTGGTGAAAAAGGCAGACGGTTTTGCCTCAGGCGGTTGAGTAAGTTTGGTATGGGCTCCCGAATCCTTAGAATTTTCTGCAGGGGCACAATTGAGAGCATCCTGACTGGCTGCATCACTGCCTGGTATGGGAACTGTACCTCCCTTGATCACAGGATTCTGCAGAGAGTGGTACGGACAGCCCAGCGCATCTGTAGTTGTGAATTTCTCATGATTCAGGACATTTACAAAGACGTGTGAAAAAAGGGCCCAAAGGATCTTTGGGGACCCGAGTCACTCCAACCACAATCTATTCCAGCTGCTACCATCTGGGAAACAGTACCACAGCATAAAAGCCAGGATCGACAGGCTCCCGGACAGCTTCTTCCACCAGGCCATCAGAGTGATTAACACACGCTGATTTGACCGTATTTCTATATTACATTGACTGCTCTATTTATTATAATTTACTATGATTGCACATTTAGATGGAGACGTAACGTAAAGATTTTTATTCCTCATGTATGTAAAGGATGTAAGAAATAAAGTCAATTCAACAGCAAAGTGAGAGAACAGAAAAAAATCAAAAACAAGACACAAGAGACCACAGACACAGGAATCCGGAACAACTACTCAGCAAGTAGAGCACTAATACGTCTGAGTTGAAAACCTACATTGAGTTCAAATTCACTGTCATCTGACTGTACACAGAAAGAACCAAACAAAATTACATTCCTCCAGACCACGGTGCACCTACAAAACAAACCTGCAAAATCAAAACACTGCAGATGCTGAGAAATTGCTGCCTTTTGCACATTGGTTGGTTGTTTGTCTTTGTATGCAGTTTTTCATTTATTCAACTACGTTTCTTTGTATTTACTGTGAATGCCCACAGGGAAATGCCCGTAGTATATGTTGACAGATATGTACTTTGAAGATTTTGACCTTTGAAAACGCTCAGCAGGTTCAGCAGCGTCTGCAGAGTCTTACAGAGAGCTGATGCTTTGGGTTGGAGGCCCTTCCTTAGAACTGGTAAGGACAGAGATTGTTAAGCTAAAGGGAGGTAGAGCAGGTCTGATGCAGTAAAACAAGGGTGCCCATGTACGAATTACTAATTCTTCCCCTGCACCATATTTCTGAACGGTCCATGAACCACATTATTCCTTTTGCCTTTACACTATTTAAATACTTTGTAAATTTTATGTTTTTGTATTGCACTGCTGCTGCAAAGCAACAATTTTCACATCAAGACAATGATAGTAAACCTATTCTGGTCTGGTCACAGAGTGAACGGGTGTGGTTAAAGAGTGAGAACGTGGATAAAAGGATGTAGACATTGTGAATGCAGGACAGAAGGCTGTTCGCACCAGGTCAGCCTGGGAACTCCTACAGGAGAAAAGGGCGAAAATAAATAAGCAGGCTGAACCAGTCACACAGGTGGTGAAGAGCAGAGGAAGATTAGCATGACCACACCCAGAGCACTTCCCTCCTCAACAGATCAGTTTCTGCCAGGCACCAGCCATTCTGATGGTGTGGAACTCTCCTCCCCCACCATCAATTCCACCCCTCCTTCAGTGGGCTGATCCCTCAGCACCACTGCCCCTCCAACACACATTCTGGAGATTATGTCTGGTGTCTGGGCCTTAAGATCTATCCGGTGATTCAGGAGGCAGATTTGGATCCGTAAACAGAGGGCTGTATGGCCTGAAGTGATGGGGGGGGAAACCCCAATCTCCTTCTGGGGTTCTGGGGGAGGTGGGGACAATTGCTGACTAAGTCAGTACATACCCAGGGGTGGTTTGTGCTTTCTCCTCCGGAGACATAAACCTCCCACGCGTGGACACAGCGGCTCCAGACAACCGACTCACCTGCACAACGAGAGACAGAGGAAAGGTAAGAACTTTCATTTCACTGTGTAAACACCCCCCCCCACCCTCCAAAACCCATAAGAGAATAAAATCAGCTCGCGTGCACATGCCACAGTAACATAACTGTTAGCTCGACACTGCTACAGCTTGGGGCGTCAGAGTTCACAATTCAATTCCAACTCTTGTTAGGCAGTTGAATGTTCTTCCCACGTGCTCATGGGTTTCCTCCTGGGGATCTGGTTTCTTCCTACCGCTTAGTAGGATAATAGGACACTGTGAATTGCCTGGTGATTAGGCTCAGGTTGAATAGGCGCGTTGGTAGCTGGCGCAGCTCATTGGGCAAGAAGGGTCTATTCCACACTAGGTACACAAGTAATAAACAAATAAAGCAGGGTTCTGGAACAAACGGTGACCTGGCTAATGAAATCAAGTGGTCTGTGAGGCATGTGGGAGTAGACAGCTCTCGTAACAGAACTTACTGCATACAGGCAGCTAGACAGGAAAGGTTTCAAAGGATATAGGACAAACACAGGTTAACAAGACTTGGTAGGCATGGATAATTTGGGCTGAAGGACTTGTTTCAGTGCTCTGTGACAAAATGGTCCATCTGTAGAGCTAGAGACCTTCACAAAATTTGTCAAGATGACTGATGAGGTATAGGGCAGTAAATGCACTTTTTGCATGGACTTTGGTAAGGCATTTGACAGTGGTTAATCCAGAAAGTTAAGGTGCATTGGGATCCAGCTAGTAGCTATGATTTCCAAACTGGCAGTGGAGGAGGGAGTTAGCATGACCGGAGGTCTGTGAACATTGCCAGGACTTCTGTTGTTAGTGATTTATATAAATGTCTTGGATAAGGAGATGAATGGTGTGTTGATCTTCATTGGTTGGAGGACTGAGTTTAAGAGCTGTGAGTTTAATGTTGCAGCTCTATAAGCCCTGGTTAAACTACATTTGGAATACTGTGTTCCAGTCGGCTCGCCTCATTATAGGAAGGTTGTGCAACAGTTACAGTGGACACAGGGTAGATTTACCAGAATGTTGTCTACATTAGAGAGTATGTCATGTAAGCAGGGGTCCCCAACCTTTTTTGCACCACAGATCAGTTTAATATTGACAGTAATCTTGCGGACCAGCCAATGTGGGGGGGGGGGTTCAAGTTCAACAGTGCATGACAGGGAATGAGGAAAGGTGCAGCTGACTCATATTGCTTCATATCGCCAAATCATTACTGATATAAGGAAAGGTTGAGTGAGCTAAGGCTTTTCTCTTTGCAATGAAGGAGAATGGAAGGTGACTTGATAAAGGTGATTAAAATGACAGCCAGGGACTTTATCCAAGGGTAGAAATGGCTAATACAAAGGAGCATAATGTTAAGGTGATTAGAGGAAAGTATAGGGACGTTATCAGAGATAGATCTTTTCACAGAGTCATGAGTGCTCTGCTGGCGGAGGTAGAGGCCGATACATTAGGGCATTTTAAGAGACTCTTAGATAGGCACATGGATGATGGAAAATGGAGGGCTACGTTGGAGGGAAGAGTTAGACTGATCTTGAGTTGATTGAAAGATCAGCACAACATCGTGGGCCAAGGGGCCTGTACTGAGCTGTAATGTTTTGCCCATCTCCTACACTCTAAGAATAGAGATCAGCTGCTAAAAGTGCAGACGACACAAACACTGGTGGAGTTGTGGACAGTAAAGGTGGTTGTTGATGGATATAGTAGGATATAAAACATTTGCAGATATAGTCAGAGGAATGGCAGACGGGAGTTCAATCCGGGCAAGCGTGAGGTGCGGCACTTTGGAAGGTTAAATGTAAAGAGAATGAACTGAGTAAGTGGCAGGCCCCCTTAGCCAGATGTACAGAGGAATTATAGCATGCAAGTCCATCGCTCTCTGAAAAGTGGCAACACAAGTAGGAAGGGTAGTAAAGGTGGCGTCAGGAATGCTGAGTATCGGTCAGGAAGTCATGTTGCAGCTGTAAAGAACTTTGGACTGGATGCACTTGGAATACTAACAACACAATTTACTGTTTGCCTCCGAGGTTTGATGTACACGTGAAAAATAAAGCTAATCTTTATCGTTCTGGTCGCCCCATCACAGGAAAAATGTGCGGGCTTTGGAATGGATGCAGAACAAGTTCACCAGGAGGCTGCCTGGATTTGAGGGCATGAGCAAACAGGAGAGAGGTTGGACAAATGTAAGTCACAGGCTGAGGGGAGACGTGATAGCTCATAACATTACGAAACGCATTATAATTTATAACATTATAAATAGGGCAGTTTTTTCCCACCAACCCCCCTGCCCCCAAGGATAGGTGTCAAATAGAGGTGGGGTGGGGGGGGGCAAGAATTTAAAGGAAATTCACAAAGCATGTGATTTTTTTTTAAGATTGTCAGGCACCTGGAATGGGTTGGTCGTGGCAGCAGAGACAATACAGACACAGTATTTAAAGGTAATTGTGACAGGTAAGTGAATAGGCAAGGAATGGAAGGGCATGCATTATGTGCAGGCAGATAAGTTTAGTTTAAGAACAACACACACTAAATACTGGAAGAACTCAGAAGGTCCAAGATGCTGTCTGACCTACTGAGTTCCTCCAGCATTTTGTGTGTGTTTCTCTGGATTTCCAGCATCTTGTGTTTATGTTTAGTTTAAATTGGCATAGTGATTGGCACAGACTCTTAAACTGTTCTAAACTCTTAAGTATCGATCCAGGGTCTTGAAACATCAAAGGTTAGCAGTTCTAGCAACTGACATTAGCACAGATGTGTTGGCCCAGGGGGACTTGTTGCTGTGACTCTATAATTGAGACTCTCCCTCCCCTACACCCAGTGAAGGATGGGAACAGGATGATAGCAAGGAGAGTACATCATCCTCCCAACTCCTCAGTCTGGGACTGGGGTAACAGGAAGAGAGAGAGTCAAACAGACATTAACCACCCCCCCCAACCCTCTCCCATTCGCACCTCATCCTGGGTCTGTCCACGGGTCAGTAGGTTCCGGCAGCTGATGGGGACATCGTTAATCTCCACCTCTGCCACAACCAGGTCGTCCTTGTTCTTGGTGCCGGCCCCCATTTTGCCAGGAAGCGAGACCTGCGCGGAGGGAATAGAATGTCAGTAACATGGGGCAGTGAGCAGGAGACACACAGGAGAAAGGTCGGGGGGGGGGGTCTCTCGACATATCTTCCCCCCTCCCCACTGTGCTATTCAATACCATTTAGACGGGTACATGAGGGATACGGGCCAAACACAGGCAAGTAAAACTAACTTAGTTGAGACACGTTGGTCAACATGTACAAGACAGACCAAATGGCCTGATTTGACTGCTGAATGGCCACGGGCTAGGACTGCTTTCCTACACTTGCTGAATTAGTATACTATCCTGGTTGAGGACCCCAGGTCCCAGCCCGCACTCCAACACATCGACAGGACTCCATGCATTTAGAACAAATGTCAGCGAGGGACCGCACTTCCACTGCTGCCTCGAAGCAGAGCTCAAGCTGCTCCAGACCCACCGTTAAGCACACACTCTGTCCCAGGGCCCTTGGAAATCGATGGGAGGTGCGGGAGTAGCAGATCAACGTTACAGATTCAGTTTAATTTGGCATTGTGTTTAGTACAGAGGCTTCTTGGGCTGTATTCTTCTCTGGTCTGTACCCTGCGTCCTGCTGGGAAGGGTGGAGTCTGACCCCTCCCTCTCACAGACTGCTGGTTGGCATAGCACGGCCCAGGAGGGGCGGAATGGTCACCTGGAGCCAGAGGTGAAGGACTGAGCCTGTTTATGTTTCATTTCCACATGAAACACCTGGAACCCCAATTGTTTCTATTGCTTGTTTCGAGGGAGAGATGGGACCATCAGATACAGGAGCAGAATTATGCCATTCAGCCATCAAGTATGCTCCAGCTGATCATGTCTGACCTTTTCCCCACTCCATGAACACTACCCCACTTTTTTAATATACTTATTATTGTAAATGATAGCAATGTACAGCTGCCACAAAATTACAAATTTCACCACGCATCTCAGTGATAATAAACCTGATTCTGATTCATGCAAGGTGAAAAGCAGTAGTCCCAACACAAGATAAATGCATTGTTGAAGACACACACTCAATGTTTCAGTAACAGTTTCTTTCCCTCCACCATCAGGTTTCTAAACAACGACCACATGAACACTACCTCACTCTTTTTTATTATTTTTGCATTACTTATTTAATTCATATACATTTCTTACTGTAAGCCATAGCTTTTTTATTACGTACTGCTGCCGCAAAACAAATTTCACAACAAATCTTAGTGATGATAAACCAGGTTCTAATGTGTATAAAGTGAAAAGCAGTGGTCCTGACATTAAAAGATAAATGCCAACAATGCATTTGTCTTCTAGGTTACCAACAAAACTTCAGTGGCAAGCCCTGGATGTATTGCCTGATTGGGAGGTGGTACAGACGGATGTGCTTGGATGAGGTCTGTGCCCTGCTGACTGGTACCTGCTCAGGAACGCTGGGACTGGGCTTCAGCTTGCCCTTCGCCATTAGCATGGCGTTGATCTTGGCTGCAACCGCTGCCGCTGCGTCCAGTGCTCCAGAAGCAGGGGCCACGGACCCTGACCCCACCCCAGCGCTCGGACCTCCTGCCCCAGGGACAATGGGCACAGTTGGCATAGAAACCGGGGTAGACATCACTCCTGGCAGGAGGCCATTGATGCCAGGCCCAGGCTGGTCCCACTTGCTGCGGCGTCTGCAAAGGAAAAGTCCTATATTCACCTGGTCCTGAGGAATAGGCACCAGAGCTGCACCTCCTCCCCAACATATTCTCCATTATCGCACTCGCAACTTCTCACCCATACCAGCATAAACACCAGAGCCCTCCTCTATTTCAGGCAAGTCTCCCACCCCTCATTGTAAACCACCTACCCAGAAACCGTCACACAAACCCCCAGGCACTCCCCTCCCCCACCCTAATCCCTGTCCCTTACTCCTTACCCAGTCCCCCAAGCCCCACGCCATCTCTCCTCTCTTCCCGCCTCCTCCACCCTTCTCCCCTACCCCCCTCTTCCTCCTCCTTCCCCATCTCCCCTTCTTCCCTCCATCCCCCTCCCTCCCCTCTTCCGCTATCCCCTTCCCTTTACCTCCACTCCCTTCCCCACTCCCCTGCTCCCTCCCCACCCCCTCCCCCCTACTCCTTCACCATCCCCCCACTTCCTCCCCATCCCCCTCCCCCTACTTCCTCCCCACCCCCTAACTTCCTCCCCATCCCCCTCCCCATCACCCTCTGCTCCCCCATCCCCCTCTGCTCCCTCCCCATCCCCCTCTGCTCCCTCCCCATCCCCCTCCCCCTCTGCTCCCACTCCCTCCCCGTCCCCCTCCACCTCTACTCCCTCCCCGTCCCCCTCCACCTCTACTCCCTCCCCGTCCCCCTCCACCTCTACTCCCTCCCCGTCCCCCTCCACCGCTACTCCCTCCCCGTCCCCCTCCACCTCTACTCCCTCCCCGTCCCCCTCCACCTCTACTCCCTCCCCGTCCCCCTCCACCTCTACTCCCTCCCCGTCCCCCTCCACCTCTACTCCCTCCCCGTCCCCCTCCACCTCTACTCCCTCCCCGTCCCCCTCCACCTCTACTCCCTCCCCGTCCCCCTCCACCTCTACTCCCTCCCCGTCCCCTCCACCTCTACTCCCTCCCCATCGCCCTCTATTCCTTCCCTATGCCCCTCTACTCCCTTCCCTACTTCCACGAATTCTGACTCCCTCCATCCCCCCGCAATTCCGTTCCTCACCCTCCACCCTCCGCCATTTTCCCTCCGTCTTCGAGAACAATCCGACAGTTGCTGCGGCGGCTCCCTCCGCTACGTCACTTCCGTGTAGATGTGACGACACATCCGGTCCCGTGCCAATGCAGGCTAAGGTTAACGTCACAACGGTGCTTCCGCCCTGCAGCGACGCGGAACGGAAGAGGGGCATCACCCCATCCTCGGGCACATGTGCGAAGTCTGGTCGGTGTTGCAGGAGGGGAGCGCAGCAGCGGAGTCCGGGCCGGGTGGCCTTAGGTCCCGTTGCTGGATACCGCCTTGGAAGTGGCCCTGGCTTCCTGCACACGTGTCCTCGGGAGGTCACTCTGGGTTCAGTGAATGGAGGAGGACGCCGGGGTCACTGGTGGAAGGCAGGAATATGTCTCATTCCCGGTAACTGTCCGGTAACAGGGTCGAGGAATGTGTCCAGTTCCCAGGACATGCCCTCTTCTCGAAACTACCACGAAGGAAGAGGTACCGGAGCCTGCAAACGCATACTCAGCGTTTCAAGTTCACAGTGAAATTTCTTGCGGGCATTCTCAATAAAACCTTAATAGAATCAAAGAAAGACCGTACTAATTAGGCATATAATCAGTAAACAAAAGACCAACAAACTCTGCAATACAAAAAGAAAGAAATAATAAATAAGCAACAAACATGGACAACATGAGATGAAGAATCCTTGAAAGTGAGTCAAAGTTCCTGCGGATTGGAGGGTGGCTAATGTTATCCCACTTTTTAAGAAAGGAGGGAGAGAGAAAACAAGCAATTATAGACCAGTTAGTCTGACATCAGTGGTGGGGAAGATGCTGGAATCAATTATAAAAGATGTAATAGCGGCATATTTGGATAGCAGTGGCAGGATAGGTCCAAGTCAGCATGGATTTATGAAGGGGAAATCATGCTTGACCAATCTTCTGGAATTTTTTGAGGATGTAACTATGAAAACGGACAAAGGAGAGCCAGTGGATGTAGTGTACCCGGACTTTTAGAAAGCCTTTAATAAGGTCCCACATAGGAGGTTAGTGTGCAAAATTAGAGCAAATGGTATTGGGGGTAGGGTACTGACATGGATAGAAAACTGGTTGGCAGACAGGAAACAAAGAGTAGGGACTAATGGGTCCTTTTCAGAATGGAGGAACTGACTGGGGTTTGCAATCAAGAATCCAATTGTCCAGTGAGGTATCGGGGCTAACGGCAAGCAAGGTGGTTCTGCAGTCCTTCATGGGGACGATGGGCATGACAAGGCACTGAAGAAGTCTTGGTCATCTGCAGCCAAGGAAGACAACTACATGTACCACTGGACTTCTGAGGTTGAGAGAGTGGAACTGTCCCAATGGAACAGCTTTTCCTCTTTAAAACCTCTCCCACATGGACTCAATGGACAACCAGCACAGAAAGCATCTTGTACAAATGCAAGCAACACACATCGAAGTTGCTGGTGAACGCAGCAGGCCGGGCAGCATCTCTAGGAAGAGGTACAGTCGACGTTTCAGGCCGAGACCCTCCGTCAGGACTAACGAAGGGTTGCTTGAAATTCCAGCATCTGCAGATTTCCTTGTGTTTGTGTTATACAAATGCATTACAACTTGGTACGGCAACTGCTTTGCCCGTAACCACAGGAAACTGCAGAGAGTTGTGGACATGGCTCAGCACGGCACAGAAACCAGCCTCCGCTCTCTGTCTACACGTCTCACTGACTCAGTAAAGCAGACAACAGAATCAAATCCCCACCAACCCTTGGCAGCCTCTCATCCCATCTATCACTGGGTAGAAATCTCTAAAGTTTAAAAACACATAACACCAGGTTCAAGGACAGCTTCTGACCCACTGTTGAAAGACTATTGAATGGTCCTCTAGTATGATCAGACGGATTCTAGACCTCACAATCTACCCTGATGTGGCCCTTGTCCCTTACTGTCTGCCTGGTCTCTGCTTTACCTGTGATGTTACCATAAACATAGGAGCAGAATTAGGCCATTCAGCCCATCAAGTCTGCTCTGCCATTTGGTCGTGGCTGACTTATTATCCCTCTCGAATCCATTGTCATGTCTAAGCTTTGAAATCTTTACTAGTCAAGAATCTATTAACTTCCACTTTAAATACACCCAATGCTCTCTGTGGCAATGATTTCCACAAATTCAGCAACCTCCGGCTAAAGAAATCCCTGTTCTAAAGGGACGCCCCTCTATTCTGAGGCTGTACCCTCTTGTCCTGGACGCCCCCACTATTGGAAACATCCACTCCATCTAGGCCTTTCAGTACTCGATAGTTTTCAATGAGACCTCCTCATTCTTCTGAACTCCAGTGAGTATAAACCCAGAGCCATCAAATACCCCTCATGTATTAACCTTTTCATTCCTGGGATCACTCCCGTAAACCTCCTCTGGACCCGCTCTAGTGCCAGTATATCCTTTGCAGATTGTTCTACATTCTGGTTCCATGACACTTCGTCAGTGCACTGTTGTAATCAGAAGATGTGAAAATGCCATCGTACAGCCATTTGGCCCACCTTCTCCATGCTGCCCAGGTTGTGTTCCTGAGCTGGTCCCATTTACCAGCACTTGGATTGCAAATCAAAACTTCGACAAGCTGGGCTGAAGGGCTTGCTTCTGTGACGAGGAGGTTCACAGAAACTATCCCAGAAGTGAAAGGGTTAATGTATAAAAAGCGTTTGATGGCTCTGGGCTCTTACTTGCTGGAGTTTAGAATGGAGGGGGAATTCATTGAAACCTACTCAATATTGGATAGAGTGGATGTGGACAGAGTGTTTCTTAGGGCCAGAGGGCACAGCCTCAGAATAGCAGGAGGTCCCATTAATACGGAGTTGAGGAGAAATTTCTTTCACCAGAGGGTGGTGAATCTGTGAAATTCATTGCCGCAGACGGCTGAGGAAGCCAAATCATTGGGTGTATTTTAAGTGGAGATTGATGGGTTCTTGATTAATAAAGATTATGGCAACAAGACATGACAATGAGTTGGGAGGGATAAGAAGTCAGCCACGATCAAATGGCAGAGCAGACTCGATGGGCTGAATGGCCTAATTCTGCTCCTATGTCTGATGGTAACATCACAGGTAAAGCAGAGTGCAGGCAGACAGTAATGGGCAGGGGCCACAACAGGGTAGATTGTGAGGTCCAAAGTCCATCTTATCATAGGGGACCATTTAATAGTCTTATAACAGCAGGATAGAACCTGTCCATAAGATTGTAAGAATTAGGCCATTCAGCCCATCGAGTCTGCTCCACTATTTCATCACGGCTGATTTATTATCCCTCTCAACTCCATTCTCCTGCCTTCTCCCCATAACCTTTGACGCCCTAACTAATCAAGATCCTATCACCTCTGCTTTAAGCACATCCAATGACTTGGCCTGCACAGGCACCTGTGGCAATGAATTCCACAGATTCATCCACCCTCTGGCCTAAGAAATGTTTCCACATCTCTTTTCTAAATGGATGTCCCTCTATTCTGAGAGTGTGCCCTATGCTCCTAGACTTCCCCTCTATAGAAACATCCTCTCCACATACACTCTGTATAAACCTTTCAATATTCGGTAGGTTTCAATGAGATCCCCCCTCATTCTTCTGAACTCCAGTGAGCTCAGGCCCAGAGACATCACTGACTCCTCAGCTGTTAACCCTTTCATTCCTGGGATCGTTTTCATGAAGCTCCTCTGGACCTTCTCCAATGCCAGCACATCTTTTACATCCTTGCTTTTATATTCTAGTCCTCTCAAATTGAATGCTAACTTGACATTTGCCTTCCTCACCACCAAGTCAACCTGCAAGTTAACTTTCAGGGAATCCTGCATGAGTTTTGAATTTTCAGCCATTTAGAAACTAGTCCGTGCCTTTATTCCTTCTACCAAAGTGCATGGCCGTACACTTCCCTGCACTGTGTCCATCTGCCACCTCTTTGTCTGTTCTCCCAATCTGCCTATGTCCTTCTGCACACACCCTGCTCCCTCAACACGACCTGCCCTTCCACCTATCTTCGTGTCGTCCGCAAACTTGGCCACAAAGCCATCAATTCCGTCACCCACATCATTGCGATATGTGACCCTTTCACCAGGGCTCATTAGCTAACAGCTAAAAGTCACGTGACTCCATGGTGAGAGGCTACCCTTCATAAACAGTGTACGTCCAGGGTTGGTATGTTTTGGGGTTCAACCAAACAGGAAGATCGTGATGTTCCAGTTAAAGGAACTTCATTTTGAATGAATGCTGTGTAAATCCTGCCCATACACAATTATTGGTAGCCCAAAAAATGACAGATCGTACACCAGCATAAAATTATAAAGTATATGTCCCAAATTATCAACTTTAGCAAACATTTACAGAAAAAGAAAAGCTACAAAGGGCCCACTACAGTTAAACCAGTCCAATGTGCACATAAACATTGAAGCTCATACTGGGGTACTCGGGGGGTGTGTCTCTTATTCACACACTGAACTCACGGTCTGCGTGAAAGCACACGCCATATTCCGAACACCCCTGGAGGACCATCTCGAGGGAACTGGCTCTCTCTCGGGAGTATTATCCCTTCCTCCTTGCAGCCATTCATCTGCACAAAGCGCTTCCTGCAGCAGCGACTCCCCTTCCAATGATATTCTGCGGCATCTTTCCTTGTGCCCCGCTCGGCAGCTCCCGCCAAAAGACCCCAAACCAGACAACCGTCCTTCAGAAAACTCTTCCCCAGAGCTCTCAAGAACTTTCTTTTACACCCCACAATCCTGATTGGCTGACACACATTCCTAAGTTGGACAACATAGCTCCCTATCTTTAGCAAAACATTCTTTCCTGCATGGCACACTGCTTTTACAAAAGCAAACTGCTAAAATGAACTACCTCACAGCAGAGCAGTAGAAATCTTACCCAGGGCATTAGACAGACAACATGAAAGGTAGCGGTGTCAACATCAACCCCTGCCAAACGCCATTAATCGCAGCAGCCAACCGGAAAAGGCAGCCTTTATTCCCACTCTTTCCTCCTGCCAGTCCGTCACGCTTCTATCCATGCTAGAAACTTTCCTGCGATACCACGGGCTCTTACCTTGTTAGGGCAGTCTCATGTGCAGTACCTTGTAAAAGGCCTTCTGAAAATCCAAGTACACAACATCCATTGATTTTCCTTTGTCTATCCTGTCTGTTATTTCCTCAAAGAATTCCAAAAGATTTGTCAGGCAAGAAAACTATGCTGACTTTGGCCCCATTTTGTCACGTGCCTCCAAGTACTGTACCCCGAAACCTCATCCTTAGTAACAAACTGGAACATCTTCCCAACCACTGAAGTCAGGCTAACTAGCCTAGAATTTATTTTCTTCTGCTTCCCCGTCCCCCCCTCCCACCCTCATCTCAAAGAGTGGAGTGATATTTGCAGTTTTCCAGTCTTCTGGAACCATTCCAGAATCTAGCAATTCCTGAAAGATGCCTCCACGAGCTCTTCAGCTACTTCTTTCTGAACCCTGGGGTGCAGTCAATCTGGACCGGGTGACCTAGCTACCTTCAGACCCAGCTTCCCAAACACCTTCTCCTTAGTAAAAGCAATGACGCTTGCTCCTGCCTCTGACACTGTCGTACTTCTGGCATACGGCTAGTTTCTTCCACAGTGAAGAGAGATGTTAAGTTCATCCACCATTTCTTTCTCCGACGTTACTACCTCTCCAGCATCACTTTCCAGCGGTCCAATATCTGGTCTTTATCTCTCTTTTACTCTTTATATATCAGGAAAAAAAACTTTTTGTATCCTCTTATATTATTGCCTGGCTTACCTTCATATTTCAGCTTTTCTCTCTTTATATTGCTTTTTAGCTGCCTTCTGTTGGTTTTTAAAAGCCTCTCACTCCTCTACCTTTCCACTAATTTTTGCTATATTATATGCCCTCTCTTTTGCTTTTACGCTGACTTTTATATAGAACATAGAACATAGAAATCCTTGGCACTTTACAGCTATGGTTGCCTCGTCCTCCTTTTAGAATACTTAATCTGTGGGAAGTATCTGTCCTGAAACTTTCCAAATTGCCCCCAGAAACTCCAGCCATTGCTGTTCTACCATCATTCCTGTTAGCGTTCACTTCCAATCAACTTTGGCTAGCTCCTCTCTCGTGCTTCTGTGATTCCGTCTATTCCTCTGCAATACTGATACATCTGATTTTAACTTCTCCTTCTCAAACTGCAGGGTGAAATCTATTATGTTATTATCACTGTCTCCTAAGGGTTCCTTTACCTTAAGCTCCCTAAACAAATCTGAGTCATTACATAACACCCAATCCAGAATTACCATTCCCCTAGTGGGCTCAACCACAAGCTACGTTAAATAGCCCTTTGTAGGCACTCCACATCCCTCTCTTGGGATCCAGCATCAATCAGATTTTCCCAATCTACCTGCATTTTGAAATCCCTCCTCCCATGACTATTGCAATATTGCCCTTTTTACGTGCCTTTTCTATCTCCCATTGTGATTTGTAGCCTGCATCTTGGGTACTGCTCATATGTTTTTACCCTTAACTCTGCCAGCAAGGATTCTATATCTTACAATCCTATGTCACTTTTTTCTAAGGATTTGGTCTCATTTTTTTTTAACCAACAGAACCACTCCACCCTTTGCCTACCAGCCTATCCAATGTGTATCCTTGGATGTTAAGCTCCCAACTATGATCTTCTTTCAGCCATGATTTAGTGATGCCCACAATGTCATACCTGCCAATCTGTAACTGAGCTACAAGATCATCTGCCTTATTCCATATACCACGTGCATTCAAATACAACACCTTCAGTCCTGTATTCTTCGCCCTTTTGGATTTTGGCCCCCTGTTACAGGTTAACTCATCCCACTGATGGGAATTTTGCCCTATCATCAGCCTGTTCTTCCTGACAGTCTCACTACACACTGCTTCTAGTTGTATACCAACTGCCCCATCCTCAGCCCTATCACACTGGTTTCCATTCCCCTGCCAAATTGGTTTAAACCCTCCCCAACAGCTCTAGCAAACCTGCCTGCAAGGATATTGGGCCCCCTTTTGTACAGGTCATACCTTTCCGAGAAGAGATCCCAGTGATCCGAAAGTGTGAGGCTCTGCCTCCTGCGTCAGTTCCTCAGCCACGCACTCACCTGCCAAATCTTCCTATTCTTACCCTCACTGGCACGTGGCACAGGGAACAATCCGGAGATTACCACCCTGGAAGATCTGCTTTCCAGCTCCCTGTTCAGGACCTCCTCCTTTCTTCCTACCCCTGTCATTGGTGCCAATACGTACCGCAGTCTGCTCACCCTCCCCCTTTAGAAAGCTGTAGACCAGATCCGAGACAACCCCTCACGCTGGCACCTGGGAGGCCACGTACCATCCAAGAGTCTCTATCACATCCACAGAATCTGCCGTCCGCTTCTCTAACTTTGGAATCCCCCTAACACTACTGATCTCCTCTTCTCCCCCGTTCCCTTCTGAGCCGCGGAGACAGACTCTCTGCCAGAAACCTGGCCACTGCAACTTCCCCCTGATAGGTCGTCCCTCCCCAAAATGGTATACTTATTATTGAGGGGAGTGTCTACAGGGGCAGTCTGCGCTGGCTACCTATCCCCCTTGCCCCTCCTGACAGTCACCCACTTCAACTTAGGGCTGCCCATCTCCCCGCAGCTCCTGTCTGTCACCTCCTCATTTCCCCGTATGAGCTGAGGATCAGTGAATTACCGACTGTCCTTGAGCCTGGTAGAGTGTGTTTTCAAACTTTTGCATCTTCTACCCGATGGGAGAAGGGAAAATCGAGGAAATCTGGAGTGGGCTTGTTTACTGAGGCAGGGTCTACGGAGAAGGTCAGTCAGGAATTTGCCATTTTCTGTTGACTGACTTGTACAAGACATCCTCTCTCCCATCCCTGTCGTGGAGTTTGGGACTGCGCCAACCATTCGGTTGGTGTGATGGTCCGGTGTAAAACTTCAAAAGGTTGTGCTCTGGTGTTGGTGTCAAGATCCCTGCCTGCTGAAGAAACGTGATCAAAGTGACTTTGACCACGGAATGATTGTTGGTGACAGACAGGGTGGTCTGAGCATCTCAGGAACTGCTGATCTCCTGAGATTTTCACCCACAACAGTTTCTACAGTTCAGAGAATGGTGTGAAAAAAGTGGCAGTTCTGTGGGTGAACTCACCTTAGTGGATGCGGCCCAGTCCGTCCCTCCCCACCATTGAGCACATCTACAGGGGGCAGTCACAGGAGGGCAGCATCCATCACCAGGGTACCCCACCACCCAGGCCGTGCTCTCTTCTCACTGCTGCCATCAGGAAGGAGGTCCAGGAGCCTCAGGACCCACAACACCAGGATCAGGAACAGTTATTACCCCTCAACCATCAGGCTCCTGAACCACTGGGGATAAATTGAAATGTTCCCACAACCTATTGATTCACTTTCAAAGACTCTTCATCTCATGTTCTTTATATTTATTGCTTAATTTTTCCCCTTTTTGCATTTGCATGGTTTGCTGTCTTCTGCACGTTTGTTATTGGGTGCGACCTTTCATTGATTTCAACGTGTTTCACTGTGTACGCCCGCAGGAAAATGAACCGCAGGGTTGGCGTAGATGCACTTTGATAATAAATAAATTTACTTTGAGAAGGGTCAGGGGAGAATGGCCAGACTGGTTCAAGCTGACAGGAAGGTGACAGTAACTCAAATAACCATTTGTTACAACAGTGGTGTGCTGATGACCCTTTTATAGTCATAGTCATACTTTATTGATCCCGAGGGAAATTGGGTTTCGTTACAGTTGCACCAACCAAGAATAGAGTATAAATATAGCAATATAAAACCATTAATAATTAAATAGTAATGTGTAAATTATGCCAGGAAATGAGTCCAGGACCAGCCTATTGGCAGGCTGTCTGACCCTCCAAGGGAGGAGTTGTAAAGTTTGATGGCCACGGGCAGGAATGACTTCCTATGATGCTCTGTGCTGTATCTCGGTGGAATGAGTCTCTGGCTGAATGTACTCCTGTGCCCACCCAGTACATTATGTATTGGATGGGAGACATTGTCCAAGATAGCATGCAACTTGGACAGCATCCTCTTTTCAGACACCACCGTCAGAGAGTCCAGTTCCATCCCCACAACATCACTGGCCTTACGAATGAGTTTGTTGATTCTGTTGGTGTCTGCTACCCTCAGCCTGCTGCCCCAGCACACAACAGCAAACATGATCGCACTGGCCACCAGAGAAATGGACATGTTGTGAATGCACAACATGTCAAACCATGAAGTGGATGGGCGACAGCAGCAGAAGACCACAGACATATAGTACACTCAGTGACCACTTGGTCAGGCACTGAAGATGCCTAATAAGGTGGCCACAGAGTAATTAAATGGGAATAAACCAATACCACTACATGAATGCATTCAGAGGCAGAGACAATGCATTGTATAGAGATATAGAAGTTTTATTTATTGTATATATTTATTTCAACATTCTCAGTCTCCGCAATGCTTTTATTCTCCACCTTCTGCCACCCAGTTCTGCCTGAGACCTCGTGCCCCACATCGAGTGTGGTGGGGCGGTAAGAAAGGACCAGCAATTCCCCAGAATGATACCCCACCCTCCATGTTCAAAGACCCAGCCGCTCTTCCCTCAGCTGATCAACGTTTCCCCACCTGATCTTCATCCTCAAATGTAAACCTGAGTAGTCGGGGTCAGTAAACTATTCATCTATGGACTGCAGCACATAATTACTTTCCAACAAAGCCAAACTCATCACTGGGATTAACTCCCTCTACACCGTCCCATCACACACTCCCGGGGTCAGACACAGAGTGAAGCTCCCTCTACACTGTCCCATCACACACTCCCGGGGTCAGACACAGAGTGAAACTCCCTCTACACCGTCCCATCACACACTCCCGGGGTCAGACACAGAGTGAAACTCCCTCCGCACTGTCCCATCACACACTCCCGGGATCACACAGAGTGAAGCTCCCTCTACACTGTCCCATCACACACTCCTGGGGTCAGACAGAGTGAAGCTCCCTCTACACTGTCCCATCACACACTCCCGGGGTCAGACACAGAGTGAAGCTCCCTCTACACTGTCCCATCACACACTCCCGGGGTCAGACACAGAGTGAAGCTCCCTCTACACTGTCCCATCACACACTCCCAGGGTCAGACACAGAGTGAAGCTCCCTCTACACTGTCCCATCACACACTCCCGGGGTCAGACACAGAGTGAAGCTCCCTCTACACTGTCCCATCACACACTCCCGGGGTCAGACACAGAGTGAAACTCCCTCTACACCGTCCCATCACACACTCCCGGGGTCAGACACAGAGTGAAACTCCCTCTACACCGTCCCATCACACACTCCCGGGGTCAGACACAGAGTGAAACTCCCTCCGCACTGTCCCATCACACACTCCCGGGATCACACAGAGTGAAGCTCCCTCTACACTGTCCCATCACACACTCCTGGGGTCAGACAGAGTGAAGCTCCCTCTACACTGTCCCATCACACACTCCCGGGGTCAGACACAGAGTGGGATTAACTCCCTCTACACTGTCCCATCACACACTCCCGGGGTCAGACACAGAGTGAAGCTCCCTCTACACTGTCCCATCACACACTCCCGGGGTCAGACACAGAGTGAAGCTCCCTCTACACTGTCCCATCACACACTCCCGGGGTCAGACACAGAGTGAAGCTCCCTCTACACTGTCCCATCACACACTCCCGGGGTCAGACACAGAGTGAAACTCCCTCTACACCGTCCCATCACACACTCCCGGGGTCAGACACAGAGTGAAACTCCCTCTACACTGTCCCATCACACACTCCCAGGGTCAGACACAGAGTGAAACTCCCTCCGCACTGTCCCATCACACACTCCCGGGATCACACAGAGTGAAACTCCCTCTACACTGTCCCATCACACACTCCTGGGGTCAGACAGAGTGAAGCTCCCTCTACACTGTCCCATCACACACTCCCGGGGTCAGACACAGAGTGAAACTCCCTCTGCACTGTCCCATCACACACTCCCGGGGTCAGACACAGAGTGAAGCTCCCTCTACACCGTCACATCACACACTCCCGGGGTCAGACACAGAGTGAAGCTCCCTCCACACTGTCCCACTCCCGGGGTCAGACACAGAGTGAAACTCCCTCTACACTGTCCCATCACACACACTCCCAGGGTCTGACACAGAGTGAAGCTCCCTCTTCACTGTCCCATCACACACTCCCGGGGTCAGACACAGAGTGAAACTCCCTCTACACCGTCCTATCACACATTCCCGGGGTCAGACACAGAGTGAAGCTCCCTCCACGTTGTCCCATCACACACTCCCAGGGTCAGACACAGAGTGAGGCTCTCTCCACTCTGTCCCATCACATACTCCCAGGGTCAGACACGGAGTGAAGCTCCCTCTGCACTGTCCCATCACACATTCCCGATTTCAGACACAGAGTGAAGCTCCCTCTACACTGTCCCATCACACACTCCCGGGGTCAGACACAGAGTGAAACTCCCTCTACACTGTCCCATTACACACACTCCCAGGGTCAGACACAGAGTGAGGCTCCCTCCACACTGTCCCATCACACACACTACCAGGATCAGACACAGAGTGAAACTCCCTCTACACTGTCCCATCACACACTCCTGGGGTCAGACACAGAGTGAAGCTCCCTCCACTCTGTCCCATCACACACTCCCGGGATCAAATAGAGAACGAAGCTCCCTCCACACCACTCCCTGGGTCAGACAGAGAGTGAAGCTCCCTCCACATTGTTCCGTCACACACTCCTGGGTCAGATAGAGAGTGAAACTCCCTCCACACACGGTGTTCCTACCTGGGGTCCATGAACTCCATCGGCTCCGTGGCATAAAAAAGATTGGGAATCCCTGTACTACACTGTCCCATCACAGACTCTCAAGAGTGAGACACAGAGTGGAGTTGTCCCACCAACAATGCTCGGACTGGGGAAAGCACTCAATTCTCTGGAGGGGTCTCTGGAGGTCAGTCCTGACCCTCAACCCCTGTTGACCCCAACGCCCCACTGGGTGGTCCCATAGAGAGATGGCATGCATTGTGCAAACCCTAACACCCCGGCCAGGCTAATAGCACCAAGCATTGAAGTGACCCTTGACCCCACCCTTTCTCCCACCCACCCTGCAGCAAGCTACCCCAGCAAAACCCACCCCAAGCCAGCGGGGCCTCAGATACCCCTCCCCTCCCGCCCCCATTCAAATACCCCTTCCGGGGCAAGCGGTGAGCCGTCTGGAGTATAAACCCTCCCCTATTTACATGGGCATCATGCAGGTCTGGAAAGTGTCGGCCAAACCCCTTACCCACCCTGTCCAATCATGGAGGACTCGGGGGGAAGAGGGGAGCAGCCAGCAGCAGGAAGCTCCCCATTTATAAATCCCACTCCCTCCCACAACATATCCCCAGCTGGGATGCCATGGGCGAAGATGTCCTCCAAGTCTTCGTTGATCGACCCAGCACCCATCACCCAGGATTACAGGAGATGGTGAGGTGTGGGGAGGGGGCAGCTGTCAAAGGACAGTCTCCCGGTAGACGCCGATCAGACTGTGAGGGCGGCTGCCCTCCAGCGCGCCAGCCGAGAAGAGACGGTGCATGCTGGAGGCCGAGGAATTGATATCTCCACAGCTCTGAAGGTGGAGGCTTTCCTGGTGCATCAGATGCTGCCTCCCACTGGCTATTCCCAGGCTCCGGAATACCTGTGGGGAGAGGTGGGGACAAGCCAGGGATTGGGGGGGGAACAGGGTGTGGGGGGGGAAATATCAAACACAAGTGAAGCTCCCTTCCATCACACACTTCCAGGGTCAGACACAGAGTGAAGCTCCCTCTACACTGTCCCATCACACACTCCCGGGGTCAGACACAACGTGGAGCTCCCTCTACACCGTCCCATCACACACTCCCGGGGTCAGACACAGAATGAAGCTCCCTCCACACTGTCCCATCACACACTCCTGGGGTCAGACACAGAGTGAAGCTCCCTCTGCACCATCCCATCACACACTCCCAGGGTCAGACACACAGAGTGAAGCTCCCTCTACACTGACCCATCACACACTCCTGGGGTCAGACACAGAGTGAAGCTCCCTCTACACCGTCCCATCACACACTCCCGGGGTCAGACACAGAGTGAAGCTCCCTCTACACTGTCCCATCACACACTCCCGGGGTCAGACACAGAGTGAAGCTCCCTCTACACTGTCCCATCACACACTCCCGGGGACAGACACCAGGGGTGGCGAAGCCTTTTAAGATTGTGCGCCTAAGTTGACGATAATCTATCAAATTCTCTCATGCGCCACGGTAATTTTGAGCAACGATCATCATTGTTGATCTGTTGATCAACAGTGATCTATTGTTGCCGGTACAATCTTCTGTGCGGTGCTGTGCTGGGGCAATGGCATCAACATGGGTGATGCCAACAGGCTCAATAAACTGATTAGAAAGGTTGGCTCTGTTATAGGAGTCAGATTGGACACACTGGAGACTGTGATTGAACAAAGGACCCTATGGAAAATCCTGGCAATTCTGGACAACGTTTCTCGCCCTCTGCATGCCACCTAGGCTGAAAAGGGGAGCACTTTTAGTAATAGACTAAGACAACTGCGCTGCTCCAAACTGTACCACGTGAAGTCATTCTTACCCTCGGCCATTAGGCTGTATAGTACGTCAGCCTATAGCCGAGGAAGTGGCTGTTTGAGGTAACTTATTTTTTATTCTTTCTTAATTCTCTTCTAATACTGGTATAAACTGTGTACTTGTAATGCTACTGTGACACTGTAATTTTCTTTGGAATCAATAATGTATCTATATATCATTGATTAATGAATTAGTAGCAATAATTATGGACATTTTTAATGAAAAAGGATGAGTCCTGTTGCTTATTTACATTAATTCATTGTTTCACTGTTAATAAAAGTGTAACAGAGACAGATTTAAATAATTGACGCATTCACCAGGAAATCTGCAGTTGCTGGAAATTCAAGCAACACACACAAAAAATGCTGGTGAATCCAGGCAGCATCTATGGGAAGAGGTACAGTCGACGTTTCAGGCCGAGACCCTTCATCAGGGCTAACTGAAAGAAGAGATAGTAAGAGATTTGAAAGTGGGAGGGGGAGATCTGAAATGATAGGAGAAGACGAGAGGGGAGGGGTGGATCTAAGAGCTGGAGAAGGGAGAGGATCATGGGACGGGAAGCCTGGGGAGAAAGAGAGGGGGTCCCGGCCCGAAACGTCAACTGTACCTCTTCCTTTAAATAATTGAAGCAGTTTAGAAAAATGATTCAAAAATTATCAGTGTTATTTTGACAGGAACAATTGAAATCTAGCATACTTTCTCAATAGTAATGTTAATGTAGCAGTATACTGATCGTACACCTTGTCTGTGAGTATTTCAGAATGTTTAATCAAACCTCAGGAGGGAGGCACACACTGGGAATCGTCTGCTGATGATTGTGCAGTATTGCGAGGAGTTTCATGCCCCATATCTGAGAAAGGATGTGCTGGCTTGGAGAGGGTCAGAGGAGATTTACAAGAATGATGCCTGGAATGAAAGGGTTAATGTATGAGGAGCATTTGATGGCTCTGGGCCTGTACTCACTGGAGTTCAGAAGAATGGGAAGCGGGGCGCGGGAATCTCACTGAAACCCATCAAATACCGAAAGGCCTAGATAGAGTGGACATGGGCAAGATATCTCCAATAGTGGGGGAGTGTAGGACCAGAGAGCACAGCCTCAGAATATAAGGACACCCCTTTAGAACAGAGCTGAGGAGGAATTTCTTCAGGTGGTGAACCTGTGGGATTCATTGTCCCGTACGGCTGTGGAGGCCAGGTCATTTAAAGTGGAGGTTGATATGTTTTTGATTAGTAAGGGTTACAGGGAGAAGGCCGGAAAATGGGGTTGGGAAGGATAATGAATCAGTGACGATGGAATGTTGGATCAGACTCGATGGGCTGAATGGCCTAATTCTGCTCCTGTGTCTTAAATGTCCCTGCAACCAATCAGCTGGCATGACACAATTCCTGTGAAAACATCATAAATCATCATGGTTGTAAAAGGAGTAATTCACTGCTTCATTCAGCAGTAAAGATAATCATTATGTATCTTTTTATTATGGATGGGGTTTAAAGAATCGAGGAGAGTCACTGCAGAAGAGATTCTGCAGAAGCTGGATACCGTGAGAAACACACGCAAAACGCTGGAGGAACTCAGCAGGTCAGGCAGCCTCTAGGAAATGAATAAACAGTCGGCGTTTCAGGCCGGGACCCTTCATCAGATGCCGTTGACTGTTTATTCATCTCCACAGATGCTGCCTGACCTGCTGAGTTGTTGCAGCATTTTTTTGTGTGTTACTGATTGGTTTATTATTGTTCAGTGTACTGTGATACCGTGACAGGAGAGACTGCAAAGGCCGGGATCTGGAGCAACACACAATCTGCTGGAGGGACTCAGTGGATTGAGCAGCATCCACAGATGCTGCCTGACCTGCCGTGTTCTTCCAGCGTTTTGTACGTGTGCCATAGGGTTCGCCACCTCTGCTTCCCACCACCCTATCAAACACCCTCCGGCTCCCGACCCTGGTTTCCGAGCCAGGCTCACCTGCTCGGAGCCGCTGCCCGCCCGGCCTCTGTTGAGCCACCGCTTGCCGGCTGCGGGCCCCGGGTCCCCGGGGCCGTGCTCCGCCGCCAGGTTGCGCTTGGAGCGCTGCAGGAAGCGTGCCACCAGCACCCGGGTGCCCCGGCACACCTTCAGGTCACCCAGCGAGCGGGTGCCGTCCTTGCACAGCGCCCGCGGTGCCTTCCCCTTGCCCGCCGGCCTGCGCCGGGAGCCCACTAGCCGGCGCAGCAACTCGGGGGTGGCGTGCCGTGATCCTGGTAGCAGACATGCTTCAGAGCAGGGGGCTGTGGAGAGAACGGTGGGGGGGGGGTGTAGGTGGGAGGGGAAGAGTACATCCAGTTAATGAGAATCTGCTCTCCAACCACAACTCCTTCCCTGAACTCACCTCCTGGACCCTGCAGAAACCAGGCCCCAGGCTTTAGGCCCATAGTGGGCCGCACAGAGCCTGGGGACAGTGGTGACTCCCCTCCAACTCCTGATCGAGAGGTGGAGGGTGCCTTCTGGGTTTTGTCCCCTGCGGCCATCCAGCCACATCTTGGCCTCACATACTCTCCCCTCCCTGCTTCTGCCCCCATGCTTGGGAGTGAGTCCTCATTTCCAGCCCCCTCTCAGTCCTTGGGGAGCAAATCTGCCTGCATTCCCAGCCGGATTATTGAGAAAAACACAAGATTGCCAGTGAAACCCCATTGCTCACATCCAGGCCTCCAGAACACCTTGTTTTGCACCCAAGTCTCGTCTTTTTTCCTCTTTCTCTCTCTTCACCACATTTCTTTGTTTCTTTATTTAGTGATAAATGGCAGAGTAAACCCTTCTGGCCTTTCGATCCATGTTGCCCCCAGCAACCCCTGACAAACCTGATTAACTCCAACAAACCCGATTAATCCTAACCTAGTCACGGGAAAATTTAAAATGACTAATTAACCTACCCGGTACGCCTTTGGACTGTGGGAGGAAACGGGAGCACCCTGGGAAAACGCACGTGTTCCACAGGGAGGATGGTGCCAGAATCGAACTCTGAACTCCGGGACGCATCGAGCTATAATAGAGTCGTGCTAACTGCTACACTACCGTGGCACCTTGTTTCATTCATATTCCGTGCGCTAGCTGTACCCACGTGTCTGTGAAGCTGGTGCGAGCGACTCTTTCCCTCGTACCCTGCCTGAGCTCATGTCTGAAATCTCCGTTTGGTCTCCCAACCGAACTCCTGGGCTGGCCCGAGGGAAAAGATTCTGACTGTCCATCCTGACAATGCCTCCGATAACTTATAAACTTCTACCAGGTCTCCACTTACCCTCCAGAGAAAACAACCCAGGTTTGTCCACCCTCTCCTTATAGCTCGCACCCTCCAGCCCAGGGAGTGTCCTGGTGAACCTGGTCACTTTAGAACTGAGGTGAGGAGAAATCTGCAGATGCTGGAATTTCTAGCAACACACACAAAAATTGCTGGTGAACGCAGCAGGCCAGGCAGCATCGATAGGGAACTTTAGCGAAGGAAAAGTGGGGGACAGATACCAGTATAGGCTTGGAACATGGATTGTTCCACAAAGCCAACAAAGAAGATGGCAGTGTGACGCTGCGCTCAGCCTCTCTGGTGAAATGATATCGTATTTGTTAAATAGGGGCCGTGGACAATTCTGATTTGATGGAGACAGCCATGAGAGCACAGAGGAACATCTGGAGTAACTTCTGAAATTCCTGGTTCACTGCCGCTGCTACTGTGCGATCGAGAATCTCCGGAGGGAAGGCCCCAAGATCCTCGGCTTTGCCTGCTGCTGGTGGCCGGGGCTGTTCGGCAGAGATGGTGCTCGGTGCTCGGTGTCGGAGGGCTGGTCGGAGCTCGAAGTTTTCGGACGACTCAGTGTCAGGCATGGCAGGGAGAGTTTTCTTCCTTCTCCCGTCTGTGTGAGATGTGGGACTTTCGAGAGACTTTGAACTTTTTTACCGTGCTCATGGCCTGTTCTTCATCAAGTTACGGAACTGCTTGCACTATTGTAACTATATGTTATAATTATGTGGTTTTTGTCAGTTTTTCAGTCTTGGTCTGTCCTGTGTTTCTGTGATATCACACTGGAGGAACGTTGTATCATTTCTTAATGCATGCATTACTAAATGACAATAAAAGAGGACTGCGTGTGCTCATAATCTAATCTAATCTAAAGGCAGGCATAGCTGGGACCCATACAGGTGCCCATGGCTACACCTTTAGTTTGGAAGAAGTGGGAGGAGCCAAAGGTGAAATATATATATATCCTATAGATGCTGCCTGACCTACTGTGTTCACCTGACAACCAAGTACAGCTCCTGACCTTCACACGGGGTGGTTGAGCCTGCCAGAACTGTTTGAACTTCAGGAGAAGGGGCAAGGGTGTGTTACTGATGCCCTTGGGCAGATGGGGCTCATCAGGCGTAGCTGACAGCCGATCCAGGAGAAGGAAAACTCTGATCTCAAACCTCCGCTGCCTTGTGGCTTTACCCACTCATGGGGAGGTCTTTGGGAGTGAACCCCAAGAGAAAGCCTGGGAGCTGGAGTCCCTGAGCCCTTACGTTGAGTTCAACGCTGACTGGCAGCTCCTTCGACACCACTGGTGCCAAACTGTGTCGGTCTCTGCTCTTCTTTTGGATGGAGAGGGGGAGCCTGCTGCACGGGCAACAGCTTGCTCTCCGTATCGTACTGCCCTGGCTTGCGTATCACATAGACAGCCCGAAGGTAATGACCATGGTTGACCCTGACCCCTCAATAAACTCTGAACACAATCTACAGTATGTACTGCCTCAGCTCACTGAGACTCCTGAGGCTGCACTTAACAAATCCGCCACCCCTACCAACTGGAGTGACAAGGACAGGGAAGCTGACCTCCAAGTCACATGATACACCGACTTGGAAATATATGCTTGTTTCCTCGTTTCTTCACTGTCAATGGATCAAAACCCTGGATCTCTCTCCCTTTGGATCCGCCCACCCCTCATGGACTGCAGTGGGTCAAGAATGCACCTCATCACCACCCGACATCCCTATAGGACAGGGACGAGGAGGAATTTCTTTAGCTAGAGGGTGGTGAATCTGTGGAATTCATCGTCACAGGCGGCTGTGGAGACCAAGTTGCTGGGTGTGCTTAAAGCAGGGATTGATAGGTTCTTGATTAGTTAGGGCGTCATCAAAGTTTATGGGGAGAACGCAGGAGAGTGGGGTTGAGACGAGATTGAATGACAGAGCGGACTGGGGCCAAGTGGTCAAATGTTTAAAAAAGAAGAAATTCACCAAAGATGTTGCCTGGGATGGAACTGTTCAGTTACAATGAGAAATCACGGAGGGTGTGTCTCTTCTTCCTGGAGCAGAGGAGATTAAGGGAAGACATGTCCAGCGTACATAAAGTGAAGAGGGGTTAAAGTTAAAGTCTGTCCCGAGACTTGTGGCTCATCAGGCTGGAGTTTATGCTGGTTTCTGTTGTGTGAAGCGACTGAGAGTATGAGACTCCCCCACCCTGGATAGGACGCCAGTCTGTCACGAGGTTAACCCTCAGCATTTTCAGCTGGGTGGCCGAGACTCGAACCCACAACCTTCAGATCGTGAGCCCAACGTCCTAACCACTTGGCCACGCACAGATAGATAGAATAGACTGCAGGAAAATACTCCCCAGATCAAAGGGAAATAAAACTGAAGGACACGGATTTAAGAAAAAGAGGACGGGATTGTTGGAAAAAGAACACTTGATTAAACAAGGTACAGCCCAGGTGTTGCTGGATGGGATTAATACAGTTGGGTGCCCACTGGTTGAAGTGGACTAGATGGGCTGAATGGCCTGTGTTTCTGCTGTGTGATGATATTACATCTACCATGTCACTCTTACTGATCCTCCCTGTTGCTGTCGGAAGAGTTCAGGATTTGTCCAGGTAGGTATTCTCTGCAGATGTCAGGAACTTGGAGGAGTGGGGTTTGGGGCACTGCTGGTGGGGTGGTTCAGTGCCCAGAGATGGGGGATGCAAGGGACCCCAGAATCCTGAGACCAGTCTTACCTGTGTCGGTTGAAGTCTGAGATGTGACGTCCTCTGGAGTTTTTGACCTCCTGGTTACATCTGGAAATAAATCAAGAATGGTTTATTGAAGCAATATGTTCTCATTACCACCACCCGCCCCCCCCCCAGCCGTCTACTGGTCCCAGACACCCTCAGAGCACAAGGGGACACTTTATTTGTCACATCTACATTGAACCATACGTAAAGTGAAATGGGTCACTGACATCGACAGTCAACACAGTCCGAGGATGCGCTGGGGGCAGCCTGCAAGTGTCACTGTGCTTCCAGTGCCAATGTAGAAAGCCCACAATTACTAACCTTAACCCATACTGTGGGAGGAAACCAGAGCACCTGGAAGAAACCTACACGGTCACGAGGAAAACATACAAACTCCTTGCAGAGGGCAGCAGAAATTGTAAAGCGATTGTGCTAACCATGAAACTACTGTGCTGCCCTAAGCTTATATAACTTGTTTGTCTTTGTAATGCACTCTGCTGCTGCATTTGTACCCTGTGTACGTGTGGCCCTGACCATGAACTTGACCCTCTCACCCCCTTTACATATCAAAGGCCAGCGCTGACAGTGCTTACTGTTGCTTCTTATCTCTCTCCAGCAGCTGTCTGCTATCTTCACACTCCCTTCTGCCACCTCCCTGCATCTGCTATCTCTCTCTCTCCTGTGCCTTCATTGCTCGTCCAATTGCCACTGTCTCCCAAGTTCATCCCTTTCTCCTCCATTGCACCACGTGCCCATCATCCTTCACCCCTCCATGGTCTTCCAATCACCCATAGCCCTGTCTCACAACACCCCCTCTCCTCCCTGTGCCGGCTACCTCCCCCTCTCCATTCTCAGTCCTGACACAGGGTTTCAAATCAAAGCATCAGCAATTCCCACAGAAGCTGCTTGATCCACTGATTTCCTTCAAAAGGCTGTCTGCATGGACTTTGGGCTTATTTTTATTCTAATTCTGTAAAGAATGCACAAGAAGGTACAGGAGCCAGATTCAGGAACAGTCATTACCCCATAACCACCAACCCTTGAACCAAATGAGATAACTTCACTTAACCCATAAATTGAAATGCTCCCACAACCCAAGGACTAACTTTCGAGGACTCCTCATCCCATGTTCTCAATATTTAATGCTTATTTATTATTCTTTTTGAATTTGCTCAATTTGTTGCCTTCCGCCCAAGTTGGGGTGGTCTTTCAAATCTCTTACTCACTCTTCCTTCAGTTAGTCCTGACGAAGGGTCTCGGCCTGAAACGTCGACCGTACCTCTTCCTAGAGATGCTGCCTGACCTGCTGCGTTCACCAGCAACATTGAAGTGTGCTGCTTGAACTTCCAGCATCTGCAGAATTCCTGTTGTTTGGGGTGGTCTTTCCGTTATGAATGTTGGATTTATTGCGTATGCCCACAAGAAAATGAATCTCGGGGTTGTAGATAATAAATTTACTTTGAACGTTGATTTCTGTTTAATTGATGCTTTTTCTTGTGCGTGCTGTTTATGATGCGCCTGTGATGCTGCTGAAAGTTTCACAATACACCTGTGCGTACACGGACTTGTGTACGTGACAGTGAGTTCGACTCTTGTGTCCACGTGTGTATTCAGCCCGTGACCATAAGAAACCGCAGAGAGTTGTGGACACAGCTCAGCACATCACAGAAACCAGCCTCCCCTCTGTGGACTCTGTCTTCCCTTCCCACTATCTCAGTTAGGCAGCCAGCAGAATCAAAGACCCCACCCACCCCAGAAATTCCCTCTCCCATCGGCAAGAAGATACAAACGCTTCAAAGCACGTAACACCAGGCTCAAGGACGGCTCCTATCTTTTTTTTGTAAATTTTTAAATTCAATTTTCAAATTTAATTACATAGAATAATATCTACCCTCCCCCTCCCCTTAACCCTTCCCTCGGTAACATACCCTTACCTAAAAAAAAGAGGAAAAAAACAGAAAAAAGAAGAAACGGCTCCTATTATTGAACGGTCCCCTAGTGTGGCAAGGTAAACTCCTGACCTCACATTAAAGCATTGAACAAGGTTGAGACGTCGAGGCGAGTGTGAAAGGCAGGCAAGAGTTCCAGTCCCGACTGCCTTGCTCTTGCTCGCTGCCGGAGATGGCGTTTGCGAGCAGCGTATCTCTGTGGCAGCGGGTACGGGTATACCTCTCTGCCTCCTGTGGCGCCCCTCCCTTTCAGTGAATGTCAGTTGGCATCATAGGGTGGTATCGTGGTTCTGCGTTTATGGATCGGACTATTGCGTTGATGGACTGTGGACCTTTCCGGACTTATTCAGACCCTTGGTTTCTATATTCTGTGCTTTTTAATTGCCCCGTCCTTTTCCATTGCGTTGTGTTTAGGAGTTGATGATACATTATTTTTTTTTGCGGGGAGGGGTTGTTTTTGAGGGCCGATTTTCCTGTCGGGTTTTGTGCAAGGGGAGGGGGTTTGGGGGTTGATGATCAGGATGTTTTTTTTGTGCCGGGAGGGGGGGGGGTTGATGTTTCTCTCTAAATGCCTTTTGTGTTCTTTCTTGATTTTGTGGCTATTTGGAGAAGACAAATTTCAAAGTTCTATATGGATACACACTTTGATAAAAAAAAATGACCCCTTGAACCTTTGACAATCTCCCTGGCCGTGGCCCTTGTACCTTATTGTCTGCCTGCACTGAACTTTCTCTGCAACTGCAACATTTTATTCTGCTGTTGCTTTCCCTTGAAATGCTCTTGAAGAATTGATCTGTATGGATAACGTGCAAAAGTTTTTCACTGTGCACGTGATGATAATAAGATTAGCTTTATTTGTCACATGGACATTGAAGCACACGGTGAAATATGCTGTTTGTGTCAGCTCAAATCACACTATACTTTTCTATGTAAACAGTTGCCTGTCACGATATAGTGACAGGTGTAGACACCGGCGGCGCTAGCGGACCAATTCTGGAGCCCCGCCCCTTCCCGGAGCGCCCCCTGCAGGCCGAGGGAAGGCAACGCTCACATGGCTCCGCCCTCGTCCCGTAACTCCTCCTCAAGTCCTGTCCCCAGCTCCGGAATGCCCGCTGCGCGAAAATCACCTGCGCCCATCCTGGTCACGCCCCACTCCCTCGTTTGCTCCGCACCTACTATGTTCCACCCCGACTCCATCCCGGCCCCTCCTCAACCCCACCCTTCATCTGGACCCGCACTTTTCAAACAGTCCTCGACCCAACCCCACCCCCTCCCTTCAAACCCGTTCTCTGACTCCCCTCACCCCACCGTCCCTGCCCTGCCTAACCCCGACATTCTAATTCCGCCCCCTATCTCGTCCCAACCCAGCTAACCTACCCTCCAGCCCCACCACTTGCCTCGCCTTGCCCCTTTCTTTCCGCTCCCCTACCCCTCCCCTCTCCCTCTCCGCTCCCTCCTCCCCCCTCCCCTCCTTCCTCCCCCTCCCCTCCCCTCCTCCCTCCCCCTCCCCTCCCCTCCTCCCTCCCCTCCCCTCCTCCCTCCTTCCCTCCTCCCATCCTCTCCTCCTCCCCCCCCTCCCCTCCTCCTCTCCCCTCCCCCTCCTCCTCTCCCTTCCCCCTCCTCCTCTCCCTCTCCCCCTCCTCCTCCCCTCCCCTCTTCCTCTCCCCTCCCCCTCTCCCTCCTCTCCCCTCCCCCTCCTCCTCTCCCCTCCCCCCCTCCCCTCCCCTCCTCCTCTCCCTCTCCCTCTCCCCCTCCCCCTCCCCTTCCCCCTTCCCCTCCCTCTCCCCCTTCCCCTCCCTCTCCCCCTCTCCCCCTCCCCTCCCTCTCCCCCTCCCTCTCCCCTCACCCTTCTCTCCCCCTCCCCCTCCCTCTCCCCCCTCCCCCTCCCCCCCTCCCCCTCTCCCTCCCTCCCCTCCCCCTCTCCCTCCCCCCCTCCCCCTCCCCCTCCCCTCCCCCTCATCCTCCCCTCCCCCTCCCCTCCCCTCCCTTCCTCCAAACTTGTTCCCAGCCCCGCCTCCTGCTCCTGCCCCTCCCCCTTTCTCCGGTCCAGCCCCTTCCCTACCCACCGGCCAGCCCCGCCCTCTGCCCCGCCCTTTCTTCATCACTTACCCGCATCCCCCGGCACGAAGATTCCGGGGTCGCTGTTGGACCTGGTGACTCGCGTCGACTGCAGACTGGCGGCTGGAGTGGGCGGCCGGGACTGCTCACTGTGCCTGCGGCGCCGGGCGGCGGGGCTGGCATCGGCCACTCCCAGCCCGTGGGCGTCCGGCCGCTCTCGCAGCCTGTCCTCGTTCGGAGCCGGGGAGCCGGCCGTCTCCAGCCTCAGGCAGCTGCGGGTGAGCCCGTCCTGGTCGGAAGGAGGCCCGAGCCCGGGCGCGGGGCTGTGATGCTGCGGGGTGCTGCAGGAGAAGGAACGCCGGCTGCGGCCGCAGGGGCTGGCGCTGACCGGGCATGGATCAGTCCCCATCCCAGGTGCCGGCCGCAACCCTCCCACTCCCATTAGGCACGAGTCCTCGGAGCAGCTGCTGTCGTCTGGGATGTCGATGATCTCGGACATCATAAGGGAACCGCTGTCTATGGAACCTGGGGCGGGGGTGGGGTGTAAGAAGAGGGTGGTTAGGGCCGGTGGTGGGAGGCCCCGCGACCCGATGAGGGGAAGGGGTGCGGCAAAGTTGGGGGAGTTCAGGTCAGAGGGGTGGGGGGTCGGGTTACCTTCTCCGCTGAAAGCTGTGGAGAGAATTTGCTCACAGAAACTGGAGTTGGAGATCTCAGTGAGTTGGTGATCAAAGTCCGTCGTCTGTGGGGGTGGGGGGAATGAGGGAGGGGGTGGGATGGGGAGAGGAGGTGGACGAACAGTAGGAGAGTGAGAGAAGTGGGGTGAGAGGGGGAGGTGGTGAGGGTGGAGAGGTGAGGGGCATGGTGGGAGAAGGGGAGGTTGGGGTAGGGGAAGGGGAGAATGTTGTAGGGAAGATGGAAGGGAGGGAGAATGAGAGGGGAGAAAGAGAAAGGGGCAGTCAGCAGTCTGCCTGATACAATGTTGGACCCCCCCCCCCAGAACTTTTACCCCTCCTCATCCCTTCCACCTACCTGGCTGGTTGTTCCGTGTCTGATCACCGTCTCATAGGGAGGAGGGAAGTCGCTGGGGTAGAGGGGCACCGGACTCCCCATCGAGCCGTTGTAGGTGATACTGCAAGAGGAGGGAGAGGGGGGGTGAGATGCGTGTTGGGATGGTGGGGACGATCTCCGCCCCGTCCGGAAGAAGCTGCCGAGGGAGCCTACCTCTGCGCGTCGGTCTCCGAGCTGCAGGTATACTCCGGCGGGTAGTAGGGAGGAGGGGGGACCGGCGGCACAAACTCGTCCGGGTCCGACATGTTCCGCAGGAAGTTCTCCTGGGGCGAGGAACACTCCGGATTTAGGGACCTCGGCCTCTGCGGAACCAGCTGTCGGAACAGGAGACGGTCAGCACTCGACGCTCGCCCCCCGGACTTGCCTTGCCTCTCCTTCCGTCTCTCCCCGCACAGCAGAATCCCCCAGACCAGACAAAGATGAGGGCTGAGTGAACCTCTTCCCTGTCTCTCCCTCCACTCACTCCCTCCATCCCACACCTTCCCTCTCCCTCCCTCCCACACCTTCCCTCTCCCTCTTTCTCCCTCGTCTCTCATTCCTCACTGCCTCTATCCCTCCCTCCCACACCTTCCCTCTCCCCCTTTCTCCCTCCCCTCGTCTCTCATTCCTCACTTTGTCTATCCCTCCCTCCCACACCTTCCCTCTCCCTCTCTCCCCCTTTCTCCCTCCCCCCGTCTCTCATCCCTCACTTCCTCTATCCCACCCACCCCTCGACCCCACCCGGGGACACTCACGATATGCAGCACGTCGACCGCGAACATCTGGATGCAGCAGATGACCGTGGAGAGAGTGCAGATGATGGTGGAGAGGATGCTCAGGCCACACACACTGAACAACAGGTCCTAGGGGGTCGGGCACAAGGAGAGGCCCCGTTACTGCACCCTCAGAAATCACACCCACACCCATTCCCGGCCGGCAGACCCCGTCACCTGCCTTGTCCGACGGTCCTCTGAACGGCGGCGGTCCGCGCAGCCTACGGTGCGCGGTGGAATGGGCAGCGAAAAGGGTTCAACTTCTGCCGCTGTCTGTAATGGGTTTGTACGTTCTCCCCACTCGCCCCCACACATCCCAGAGGTGTACGGTCAGGGTAAGTTGTGGCGGGCTGCCCCCATCGCATCCTCGGACTGTACACTGGACAAATTAAGCTAACCGTTCTCTTGGTGTCGAGACAACAATCTCCTCCCTCAGTGTCAGGAAGCGGGGCGCAGTGCTCGTCGGTCCGTATTAACGGTTACCGAGTTCAGGCGCGTTGGGAGCTTCCAGCGAACAATCGCCTGGCCCAGTCCAGCCACGGAGACGTCGTGACCAAGAACGCTCACCCACACCTCTGTTTTCTCGGGGGGCTGACCCCCTGATGGCCAGTTGATAGCGACGCACCATGGAGAGCATCGTGCCTGGATGCGTCTCCGGTTGGTGCGGCCACCGCTCTGACCCGTGACCGCAAACAATGAACCGCAGAGTTGTGGACACATCACGGAAAGCAGCCTCCCCTCCGTGGACTCTGTCTACACTGCTCACTGCCTCGGTAAAGTGGCCAACACAATCGAAAATCCCACCGATCCCCGGCATTCTTTCTGTCCCCTCTCTCCCAATGGGCGGATGATACCAAAGCCTGGATGCCTCCACCGCCAGGTTCGAGGGCCGCTTCTGACTCAAAGGTGAATTCTTAATCTCCCAGTCTATCTCTTGGGACGTTCTCTGCAACTGTAACACTCTATTCTGCCTTCTGTTTCCCCTACATCGATGTGGTTATGTACGGAATGATCTGAGTGTTTTCATTTACCATCACTCTGACAGTGTGACACTCCCTCAGTCTTTGTATGTGACAATACAAAATGAATCATCGAAATCTTTGTCCTGGGGTGTTCAATCCACACCCCTGCTCATTTGTTCTTGTAACCCCGTCCCGCATGGTCAGAGACCTTACTCGTCTGTCCCCGATCTCAGACACCACCCCCTCCCCTGTCCAGGATAGTTAATCCTCTCAACCCTCCGCGTCTCAGACGGTTAGTCCCCCTTCCCCTCCATTCCGGACCTCAGAGCCTCTTCCCACCCCCGTTCCTGCGTGGTCAGACCCATTTCCTCCCCCTCCCCGGTGCTGGGTCGTCAGTCCCCTCCCCCCTCTATGCCGGACATCAGATTCTTCCCCCCCCCCCTCCCCTGTCTCGAACGGACACTTCTTCTCCCACCCCCCACCCCCCGGACGGCACCCTCACCTTCAGGGCCATTCGGACCGTCTTGCAGTCCTGGAAGTGGTGCAGTTTAAGCAGCTCCCCGAGGGCGCCGCAGAGCTTGGGCCGTTCGCGCTGGGTCACCCGGTCACAGCACATACACAGCCCCTCCCTCTTGAAGCCGATCTGGGCAGGGGACAGGACGGGACGGGAGCGATTAAATATTAAATGCAGCCCAGCAATGGGCCGCTCACACAGGTCATCCCCTACCCTCCATTTCCAAAACTCTCATCCCATCTTCCTCACCTCCCCCGGCCTGTCGCCGTCCCTTGCTCTTCAACAGCCGCCCTCTCCCGCGTTCCTTCCTTCCCCAAACCGCCCCATATCCTCTCCCCCCTTCCTCTTCCCGCTCTCCCCTTCTACCTCCCTCTTCCCCTTTAATCCCCACCTCCCCTTCCCCTCCCCGCAATTCCACTTCCCCTCCCACACACCTCCCCCTCCTCCTTATTGCCCTTTCCCTCTCCCTCTCACCCCTACCCCAACCCTTTACCCCTACACGTGCCCCATCCCCCACGTTTCCTTCTCTCCTCCCCTGCCCCCCCCTCCACTACCCCTTCGCCTCCCCTCCCCATCCCTTTCCACTCTCACCATCTGACAAGCCTCCAGGGCTTTCACCGTCTGAGCGTTCTGACAGGAGAGGATGGAACCGGCCAAACTCAACATCACACACACCACCGACAGCAGGGTGAAGAACGTCACCTGGGACACACATTCAGAGTCATCTCTTCCCAACTACCCGAACCCACATCCACTCCTCCCGCCTCGAACCCCCACTCACTCGTCCCCACCACCTGAACTCCAGTTCCCACCTCCCGAGATCCCCATTCACTCCCCCACCCCCCGAAACCCCAATTCACTCTCCCACCTCCCGAAACCCCCATTCACTCCCCCACCTCCCGAAACCCCCATTCAGTCCCCCACCCCCCGAAACCGCTATTCACTTCCCCCAGCTACCGAAGCCCCCATTCCCCCAACTCCCGAAACCCCCATTCACTCCCCCATCCCCCGAAATCCCCATTCACTCCCTCACCTCCCGAAATCCCAATTCACTCCCCCATCCCCCGAAACCCCCATTCACTCCCCCACCTCCCGAAACCCCCATTCACTCCACACCCCCCGAAACCCCAATTCACTCTCCCACCTCCCGAAACCCCCATTCACTCTCCCGCCTCCCGAAATCCCCATTCACTCCCCCACCCCCCTAAACCCCCATTCGCTCCCCCACCTCCCGAAACCCCCATTCACTCCCCCACCTCCCGAAACCCCCATTCACTCTCCCGCTTCCCGAAACCCCCATTCGCTCCCCCACCTCCCGAAACCCCCATTCACTCCCCACCCCCGAAACCCCCATTCACTCTCCCACCTCCCGAAACCTCCATTCACTCTCCCGCCTCCCGAAACCCCCATTCACTCCCCCACCTCACGAAACCCCCATTCACTCCCCCACCTCCCGAAACCCCCATTCACTCCCCCACCTCCCGAGACCCCCATTCACTCCCCCACCTTCCGAAACTCCAATTCACTCCCCCACCTCCCGAAACCCCCATTCACACCCCCACCTCCCGAAACCCCCATTCACTTCCCCACCTCCGAAACCCCAATTCACTCCTCCACTCCCCGAAATCCCCATTCACTCCCCCACCTTCCGAAACCCCCATTCACTCCCCACTTCCCGAAACCCCAATTCACTCCCCCACCTCCCGAAACGCCATTTCATTCCTTCCCACCCCCAGAAACCCCCATTCACTCCCCACCTCCCGAAACCCCCATTTACTCCCCCACCTTCCGAAACGCTATTTCATTCCTTCCCACCCCCCGAAACCCCCATTCAATCCTCCCCGACTCTCGCAGCCCCCATTCACTCACCCAACATCTCATCACGCCCCGCGCAAAATGTTGTCTGTGTCCCACCCACCGCGTCTGTGGGCCGCGAATGGAACTCCTTGCCCCACGTTGGAGGGGCGGAGAGTGTGGTTAGGGGGAAGAGAGGGATGGGCAGAATTAGGGTGGAGGGTCCATCAATTCGGTGTCCGGGTGGAATTCAGATACCAAATGGAGTCCCAATGCCCCGAAACAGACCAACACCCCCAGGGCAGTGACGAGTGAGGGAGCAAGGAGGATGTTGGGGGGGGGGGTTGGATAGAGGGGAGGATGAGAATGAGGGCAAGATGTTGGGACGAAGGGGTTAGGGGTGAGAAGGGAGTGAGGTTAGGAGGAGGGATGAGTGGTAGGGTACAAGTTGAGTTGGGAGGGTAGTGGTAGACGAGGAAGGTGTGGGAGAAGGAGACAGGTATGGGAGAGTGAGGAATGTACAGGGGGTAAGAGAGGGGGCCTTCACCTACCACCAGGGAGAGCGGCCTCTTCCAGGAAATGACTCCAATCAGCCCCGCTAACAGCACCTGCCGGCAGGAAGGTAGATAATTGGTAACGGGCACCAGGAAAACGTAACCAACGAGAGCTGGGGTTGTTGGAGCGACTCCGCCCCTATCCCCAGCACCCTAGCTCTGGGTTTCAGGAACCCAGACTACCTCCCCTCCCCAAACCTGTGTCAACGAGACCCAGCAGGCTGGGCAGCAGCCGTGCAGGGACGTTTTGTGATGAGTAGGAAGAGGAGGTGTTTAGTGGTACCTACGGTGACGACCACGGATTGGGAGGGCATGAGTGGAACCGGACGGGGGAGATTCACAAATCAGAGGAGCAGGGGGACTTGGGAGTCCTTGTGCAGGATTCCCTAAAGTCGCAAGTTGAGTCAGGAAGGCAAACACAATGTTGTCATTCATTTCGAGAGGACTGGAATGCGAAAGCAAGGATGTCACTCTGGGGGCTAAATAAGGCTCTGGTCAGACTGCGCTTGGAGGATTGTCAGCAGTTTTCGGCCCCTTCCGGGAATGAAAGGGTTCATGTATGAGGGGCGTTTGATGGACATTTACTCGCTGAAGTTTAGAGGAATGAAGGGTGGGGGTGGTGGGGGGAGATCTCAGAGAAATCTATCGAATATTGAAAGGCTTAGACAGTATGGGTGTTTCCTCGGAATAGAGGGGCATCGCTTTAGAACGGAGATGAGGAGGAATTTCTTCAGGCCGGGAGCGGTGAGTCTGTGGTCTGTGGAATTCATTGCCACAGGCAGCTGCGGAGACCACTTCATTGGGTATCTTTACAGCGCAGCTTGATAGGTTTTTGATTAGTAAGGGGGGGGGTCAAAGGTTCTAGGCAAAAGGCTGGAGTATGGGGTTGAGAAGGACAATCAATGACAGAGCAGACACGATGGGCCGAATGGACTAATTCTCCTCCTATGTTGAAAGGTTTTATGGGAGGGGATGAATGGGGGGTGGGAGGAGGAACAAAGGAAAGGAAACATGATCAATAGCCCCCCCCACATTCATGTGCTCCCCCCACCCCCGCAACCCGTTCCAGTCACCCACTCACTCTCTGTGTAAACAAAGAGTTTACCTCGCAAATATCCTTTAACCTTTCTGCCCTCTGAACTTAAACCTGCGCTCTCTCATATTTGTCATTTCTACCTTGGCAGCAACAATTCTGTCTGCCCCTGACAAACAAAAGTACTGTAAGTCACAAAAGCAACAGGCCTGTTCAATGAGGTTGCAGATGTCACAGAAAGAAGCATTCTGGAAAGTCAAACCGATGCAGGACCTGTATTATCAGTGGTCGGTCGAGAGGGGATCACTTGAAAGGGACCCCAGGGGAAACATTTTCAAACATAAGAGAGTGGTGAGTAGAGGGGAAGTGGTTCAGGCAAGTACACTACTATCATTTAAGAGGCTCCTGACAGGTTTGGTAACAGAAACAAATGCTATCAACTGGGGCCAGATGAGTGGGCACTGTTGGCATGGACTGGTTGGGTTGGAGGGTCTGTCCGTGCTGGATTGCTCTATGTCTAGGATCTGAATCAGGATTAATATCACTGGCATATGCCGTGAAATATGTTGTTCTGCGGCAGTGCAATATATAATGATAAAAATTATACATGACAATAATAAATATATAATATTAAATTAAATCAGTTGTGCAAAAAGAGAGCAAAAACTGCGCCGGTGCATACGGTTTTATTGTCTATTCAGAAATCTGAAGGTGGAGGGAGAGAAGCTGTTCCTAAAAAGTTGAGTGTGCGTCATCAGGCTCCCGTCCCTCCTCCCTGACGGTAACAACGAGAAGAGGGCATGTCCCGGGTGAGGGATGCCACGTTTCTGAAGATTGTCTCCATGCTGGGAGGTTAGTGCCCCTGATGGAGCTGGATGAGTTTACAACCCGCTGCAGCTTTAACCTATCCTGTGCCAGTGGTCCCTCAGTACCAGACGGTGATGTAACCAGTCAGACTGATCCCCGTGGTACATCCATGACCTATGACTCTGCCGCCGAGGCAGAAGATACAAAACTGTCATTGCACATACCGCCAGGACCAGCTTGTACCCCACTGTTATGAGACTGTGAACGGATCTCTCATATGCTGAAAGATGGAATCTTGACCTCACAATCTAATTCTTTTGGCAACGCACAAAAAATGCTGGAGGAACTCAGCAAGTCGGGCAGCGTCTATGGACGGGAATAAACAGTCAACATTTCAGCCCAAGACCCTTCATCGAGACTTGGGGTGGGGGCAGAGGCCAGAATAAGGTTGGGAGGGGGAGGAGTACAGGCTGGCAGGTGATAGGTGAGGGGAAAGGTGTGTGGATGGGAGAGGGAGGGATGAATTAAGAAGCTGGGAGGAGACGGGTGGAAAAGGTAAAGAGCTGAAGAAGATGGCACCTGATAGACAAGGAGATGGACCATGGAAGAAAGGGAAGGAGTAGGGAAATCAGGGGGAGGTGAAGGCAGGCGGGAAGTGATAAGAAGGGAAACAGGATGGGGAATGGAAAGCCAGAGAAGGGGGAGTAATTTCCAGAGGTTGGAAAAATCAAATGAATGTTCATGTCATCAGGCCGGAGGCTGCCCAGACGGAACCTTGCACCTAATCGTCTGCGGGCACCGCACTTTCTCTGCAACCGCGACGTTCTGTTCCTCATTCAGTTTCCATTCCCTCTACCACGCTCTGCCAGGAGGCACGCAAAACAAAACCTTTCCTCTGTACCCTATCACATGCAGCAAGAAGACAGGACAATTCCCACTGCCGTCAAACATGCGGAACTTTTTTGTTTCAGGGGAGGAGACAGTAGGATGGATATGGTCAAGCTATGTGTGTGTGTGGGGGGGGGTTAGAGAGGGTGGGGTTCAAAATAAATTTATTATCAAAGTACATAAATGTCATCATATTCGGCCCTGAGATTCATTTTCTTGCGGGCATACTCAGTAAATCCAATAACCGTAACAGAATCAATGGCAGACCGCACACAACACGACAAACAACCAACGTACAAAAGACAACAAACTGTGCGAATGCTTAAGAAAAGAAAGTAAAAACTAATAAGCAATAAATGTCGAGAGCATGAGATGAAGAGTTCCTGACAGTGAGTCGAGAGGGTGTGGGACAGTTCAGTGATGGGGCGAGTGGAGTTATTCTCCCGGTTCAAGAGCCTGATGGCTGAGGGGTAATAACAGCTCCTGAACCTGGTGGTGTGAGATCTGAGGCTCCTGTACCTTCTTCCTGCTGGCAGCAGCAATGAAAGGGCATGGCCTGGGTGGTGAGATCCCTGACAATGGATGCTGGTCTCCTGTGACAGTGCTCCTTGTGGTTGCGTTCAGTGGTGGGGACGGCTTTACCCGTGATGGACCGGGCCGTATCCGCTACTTTGTGCAGATTTTCCTTTCGGGGGCGTTGGTGTTTCCATGCCAGGCTGTGATGCAGCCAGTTAGTCATGCAGTCAGGTGATTTAAAGAGGGTGGGGCCGAAGGGGTGTGGTTTGGAGAAGGTGGGGCTGTATGGACAGTGGTGGTTGAGGAGGGTAGGGGGAGAAGCAGAGGGAGACAGGCAGCCTGGCAAAGTACGATGTGTACGCACTTTTCGCAAAACACTTGACCCCAGAGGCAAATACACAGCAGCCGTACTGTTGGAGTAGATCAAAGGGTCGGCACTACACTGTGGGCCGAAGGGTCTATACCGTGCCCAGCCGTCTGACCCCAGAGATAAAACAGACCGACTCGTTCCATCTCCGCAAACATGAACTCTCCACGCCTACCCCGCCCAGGAGAAAACACGGTGCAACACTCCTTCCCCCTCCCCTACCACAGTTGCAACCCCCCTGGGGGCTGTTACTAGTGCCGGTCGCCGGGTGTGCATTGTTGATGGTTTTTAAAATTGCCTTTCGTTGAGCCCGGGAGCATCGGGGCGACGAGCAACCGGGCGAAATCGCTTCTGCTTCTCCGAACAAAATTAGGACGGAGGCACTGGGGCAGCAAGTTGGAGCCGCTTTGCGGCCCCGATGTTGCCGCTGCGTTGGAGCTAATTATAGAGCCGCGGATGCGGCAGGCTGAATCTCCCAGCCCGAGATTGCATTGCGGCTCAGGTCCCCTGACTCTGCACTCCAATCTGTTTTGTTTTATTTTAACAAATAAGCTTTTATTGTTTTTTTATTATTGATCGGGAGTGAGTGTGCAGGAAGCTAAATGTTTCAAATGTAAGCTGGAGGCCGTGTGTAATTAGAGAGAAGCGGAGAAGAGGGAGGCGATTAAACAGATTACAGAGCAGATACGAAGACTCAAGCAAACACATTAATGCACTTTTCAAGGTGAAATCAGTCCTCGTCACGAGGACACATATACCCAGCGTGCAGCTAAACACCCGTGAAGGGCAGGAACAGCACAGTGAAGTTCCCTCTACACCGTCCCATCACACACTCCCAGGGTGAGACACAGAGTGAAGCTCCCTCTACACCGTCCCATCACACACTCCGGGGGTCAGACACAGAGTGAAGTTCCCTCTACACTGTCCCATCACACACAGAGTGAAGCTCCCTCTACATTGTCCCATCACACACTCTTGGGGTCAGACACAGATTGAAGCTCCCTCTACACTGTCCCATCACACTCTCCCGGGGTCAGACACAGAGTGAAGCTCCCTCTACACCGTCCAATCACACACTCCCGGGGTCAGACACAGAATGAAGCTCCCTCTACACCGTCCCATCACACACGCCCGGGGTCAGACACAGAGTGAAGCTCCCTCTACACCGTCCCATCACACACTCCCGGGGTCAGACACAGAGTGAAGCTCCCTCTACACTGTCCCATCACACACTCCCAGGATCAGACACAGAGTGAAGCTCCCTCTACACTGTCCCATCACACACTCCCGGGGTCAGACACAGAGTGAAGCTCCCTCTACACTGTCCCATCACACACTCCCAGGATCAGACACAGAGTGAAGCTCCCTCTACACTGTCCCATCACACTCTCCCAGGATCAGACACAGAGTGAAGCTCCCTCTACACTGTCCCATCACACACTCCCGGGGTCAGACACAGAGTGAAGCTCCCTCTACACCGTCCCATCACACTCTCCCGGGGTCAGACACAGAGTGAAGCTCCCTCTACACTGTCCCATCACACATGCCCGGAGTCAGACACAGAGTGAAGCTCCCTCTACACTGTCCCATCACACACTCCCAGGGTCAGACACAGAGTGAAGCTCCCTCTACACCGTCCCATCACACACTCCTGGGGTCAGACACAGAGTGAAACTCCCTCTACACCGTCCCATCACACACTCCCGGGGTCAGACACAGAGTGAAGCTCCCTCTACACCGTCCCATCACACACTCCCATGGTCAGACACAGAGTGAAGCTCCCTCTACACTGTCCCATCACACACTTCCGGGGTCAGACACAGAGTGAAGCTCCCTCTACACCATCCCATCACACACTCCCAGGGTCAGACACAGAGTGAAACTCCCTCCACACCGTCCCATCACACACTCCCAGGGTCAGACACAGAGTGAAGCTCCCTCTACACTGTCCCATCACACACTCCCGGGGTCAGACACAGAGTGAAGCTCCCTCTACACCGTCCCATCACACACTCCCGGGGTCAGACACAGAGTGAAGCTCCCTCTACACTATCCTGTCATACACTCCCGGGGTCAGACACAGAGTGAATCTCCCTCTACACCGTCCCATCACACACTCCCGGGGTCAGACACAGAGTGAAGCTCCCTCTACACTGTCCCATCACACACCCTGAAGACAGAAGGAGCTCTGTTAGAAACTGAACTGGATCTCAGAATCTCCACCCCAGGGACCGGTTAGGAGATGGCTCTGTTCGAGGATGAAGAAAATAAATTTCGAGCATCAATTATTCATTTGGCCTTTGCAACTTCAGCATCCATTTCTCGTCAGTACAGGAAGTTCAGAGCAGAATCACTCACATGGGACCTCATTTAACAGTGGAAATGCACTTACACACTGACACACTTACACCAGCATTCAATCCCACATACTGACACACTCACACCGATACACAATCTCACATACTGACACACTTACACACACACACACACACACACACACCGATACACGATCCCACATACTGACATACTCACACGGACACACAATCTCACATACAGATATACAGTACTTACACACACTGACACACACCAGGACTCACACTGACGCACTCACGTGCACTGACACGCTCATGCACACTGATACACTTACACACACTTACACCTTCACAAGCATTGGTGCATTCAGCCGTGCACTCACGCACTCACAGCCACATAATTTCTTTAGTCAGAAGGTGGTGACTCTGAAGAATCATTTGCCACGCATGACTGTGGGGGTCAAGGCATTGGGTATATTTACAGTGGAGGTTGATAGGTTCTTGATTAGGGAAGGTTACAGGGAGAAGATATGAGAAAGGGGTTGGAAGGGAAAATAAATCAGCCATGATGGAATGGCGGACCAGATTCGATGGGCCGAATGGCCCAAATCTGCTCCTATGCTACATCGTCTTTTCAAAAGAAAACTATATTCAATTTTTCACACGTTAACGGACACAATCACACTCACTTTCACACGTACACTCGTCCCTTGGACACAGTCACACACTCCTCAAGCTTGGCAAGCCGTTGCACGCCCACACGTGCTTTCACACTCGTGCTCACACTTGGCATCCACTCACCGAGGGGCAGATCCGGACTCCTGCACATTCACACCCAGACACATGATCACGCGCACTTTCACTCTCACTCGCGTGTTCACGCTTGCACTCAGGCAGGCCGACACCCCTCCCTGGCACGTGGGAGCACGGGGGAGAGGGGGGACCTCACTCATAGGCTGGGCAGAGGGTTTGTGCCCAGGTGAGAGTGAGAGAGGGATGTGGAGGGAAGTGTGAGAGGGAGGGAAAGGCAAGGATGTGGAAGGTGCTAAGGGGAAGGGATTTGGAGGGAGGTGAGCAGCGGGTGGGGAGGGGGTACGTGAGGGAGGGAGGGAGGGATGCAGATGGAAGTGAGGAAGATGTGTGGGAGGAGGAAGATAAGGGTGCATGGAGAGGAGGAACAATGATGACTGGAATGATGTTGGGGTAGGGGTATGGTGGGTGGGGGGAGGGATATTGAGGGAATGGGAGATATGGAGGGATATGGGGTGAGGGAGGGAGACATGGAGGGAAGGGTATGGAGGGAGGGATGGATATGAATGGTGGAGGACATGAGGAAGGTACTCACCGCGAACCCAGCCCAAAAGGGACAGGAGTGCCGGATCTTTGCAGAGTTGGTGATGGCGAGGGCGGCGAAACTGACGGCCACGATCATGGAGCCCAGGGCGATCTGGGTCACTCCCAGAGCCAGCAGAAGCTGCGTCCGGGCCCTTTGCTCCCCCAGCCGGGACAGGCTGCGCGATACGGCGGGGCTCAGGGACGGCAGCGAGTCCGAAGACATTGGCATCGCCTGGCGTGCGGTCACCTCGGGCGCAGCGCCCTAGACTTTCGGCCCAGAGGCCGCAACCCGGAGTCAGTGTGCGGGGTGGGGCGGACTCGGGACGCACCATTCCCTCCCGGAGCAATCTCCTGCCGGGAAAGATCCTGGAGAGACTGCAGCCGGAACATTGGAGTGGGAGGGGGGAAGGAGGGTGGGGAGAGAGGGATGGAGGGAGAGAGAGGGGAGAGGGGGATGGAGGGAGAGAGGGGAGAGGAGGGGGATTGGGAGATGGGTGATGGGGAGAGAGAGATATGAAGTGAGAGAGGGATGAGAAAAAGGAGGAGAGAGAAGGAGAACGGGAAAGAGGGAGAGAGAGATAGGAGAAAGGGGAAGAGGGAGAGAGAGAGGGAATGGGGATTAGAGGGAGAGAAAGAAGATGGGAAGAGCGAGAGGGGTAGGGAAGGGAGTGAGAAGGGGTGGAGAGAAAGGAGAGGGAAGAATGGAGGAAAAAGAGGGAGCTTTGGGGATGTAGTGGGAGAAAGATGTGGATGGAGAGAGGGGCGACGAAGAGGGGGGTGAAGAGAGACGGGGATGAAGATGAAAAGAAGAGAGGATGGAGAGGAGTGCGGAACGAGAAGTGGGAACGGAGAAGGGGTGATGGAAGGTAGGGGCAGGAAATCTGGAGAGGAGGTGGAGGAAGTAGGTTAGGGAGGGAGGGGGAGGGGGGAAGGTCAAGAGCTCCGCGAGGTCCCGGACGAACGGATTGCGCTCCCGGCAGGGGAACCGCGGCCGGGCGGGGGATGGGGACCAAGAGCGGAGCCGCGTCTCTGCACCAGATCGCGGAGCCGCCGCGGCCGCTGACGTAAGGCGGTTGTCAATCAGAGAAGGACCAATCACAACAGGGAGGGAGGAGCGGAGGCGAGGAGAGGGTGAAGAGTGAGGGATCGGAATCTGGTCTATTGTCACCCGCACGTATCGTGAAATTTGTTAACTTTGCGGCAGCAGTTCAATGCAATGCATTCGGACAGATAAGTCCCCGGGGTCTAACGGAATATTCCCCAGGCTGCTCTATGAGGCGAGGGAAGAGATTGCTGAGCCTCTGGCTAGGATCTTTATGTCCTCGTTGTCCATGGGAATGGTACCGGAGGATTGGAGGGAGGCGAATGTTGTCCTCTTGTTCAAAAAAGGTAGTAGGGATAGTCCGGGTAATTATAGACCAGTGAGCCTTACGTCTGTGGTGGGAAAGCTGTTGGAAAAGATTCTTAGAGATAGGATCTATAGGCATTTAGAGAATCATGGTCTGATCAGGGACAGTCAGCATGGCTTTGTGAAGGGCAGATCGTGTCTAACAAGACTGATAGAGTTCTTTGAGGAGGTGACCAGGCATATAGATGAGGGTAGTGCAGTGGATGTGATCTATATGGATTTTAGTAAGGCATTTGACAAGGTTCCACACGGTAGGCTTATTCAGAAAGTTAGAAGGCATGGGATCCAGGGAAGTTTGGCCAGGTGGATTCAGAATTGGCTTGCCTGCAGAAGGCAGAGGGTCGTGGTCGAGGGAGTACATTCAGATTGGAGGATTGTGACTAGTGGTGTCCCACAAGGATCTGTTCTGGGACCTCTACTTTTCGTGATATTTATTAACGACCTGAATGTGGGGGTAGAATGTTCGGGTTGGCAAGTTTGCAGATGACACAAAGGTTGGTGGTGTTGTAGATAGTGTAGAGGATTGTTGAAGATTGCAGAGAGACATTGATAGGATGCAGAAGTGGGCTGAGAAGTGGCAGATGGAGTTCAACCCAGAGAAGTGTGAGCTGGTACACTTTGGAAGGACAAACTCCAAGGCAGAGTAGAAAGTAAATGGCAGGATACTTGGTAGTGTGGAGGAGCAGAGGGATCTGGGGGTACATGTCCACAGATCCCTGAAAGTTGCCTCACAGGTGGATAGGGTAGTTAAGAAAGCTTATGGGGTGTTAGCTTTCATAAGTCGAGGGATAGAGTTTAAGAGTCGCGATGTAATGATGCAGCTCTATAAAACTCTGGTTAGGCCACACTTGGAGTACTGTGTCCAGTTCTGGTCACCTCACTATAGGAAGGATGTGGAAGCATTGGAAAGGGTACAGAGGAGATTTACCAGGATGCTGCCTGGTTTAGAAAGTATGCATTATGATCAGAGATTAAGGGAGCTAGGGCTTTACTCTTTGGAGAGAAGGAGGATGAGAGGAGACATGATAGAGGTGTACAAGATAATAAGAGGAATAGATAGAGTGGATAGCCAGCCCCTCTTCCCCAGGGCACCACTGCTCAATACAAGAGGACATGGCTTTAAAGTAAGGGGTGGGAAGTTCAAGGGGGATATTAGAGGAAGGTTTTTTACTCAGAGAGTGGTTGGCGTGTGGAATGCACTGCCTGAGTCAGTGGTGGAGGCAGATACACTAGTGAAGTTTAAGAGACTACTAGACAGGTATATGGAGGAATCTAAGGTGGGGGCTTATATGGGAGGCAGGGTTTGAGGGTCGGCACAACATTGTGGGCCGAAGGGCCTGTACTGTGCTGTACTATTCTATGTTCTCTATGTTCTATGATAATATAGGGAAAAAATAAGTAAATGAATTACAATAAGTGTACATACATGAACAAGAGAAAATCTGCAGATTCTGGCAACCCAAGCAACATACACGGCCCGAGACGTCGACTACACTTTTGAGTTCCTCCAGCATTTTGAGTGCGTGTGTGTGTGTGTGTGTGCGTGTGTGTGTGTATTAAATAGTTAAATTAAAATAGTGCAAAAACAGAAATAATAAAAGTGAGGCAGTGTTCATGGGTTCAATGTCCATTTAGGAATCGGATGGCAGAGGGGAAGAAGCTGTTCCTGAATTGTTGAGTGAGTGCCTCCTTCCTGACGGTAACAATGAGAAGGGGGCATGTCCTGGGTGGTGGGGGCCCTTAATAATGGACGCCGCCTTTCTGTGTCACTGCTCCTTGAAGTTGCCTTCGATACTACGGAGGCTGGTACCCAAGATGGAGTTGACTAATTTTACAACTTTCTGTAGCTTCTTTCAATCTGTGCAGTAGCCCCCCCTCCCCTCCCCATACCAGTGGTGCAGCCAGTCAGAACGCCCTCCATGATAGATCTACAGGTGTCTTAGGTGACAAAACAAATCCCCTCAAACTCCTCATGAAATACAGTCGCTGCCGTGCCTTCTTTATAACCGCACGATTGTTGGAACTAGGCAAAATCCTCAGAGATAGAAACATAGAGAACGTACAGCACACACAGGGCCTTCGGCTCACAAAGCTGTGCCGAACATGTCCCAGGGTTACCCATAGCCTGAGCTCCATGTACCCATCCAGGAGTCTCTTAAAAGACCCTATCGTATCCACCTCCACCACTGCTGCTCGCAGCCCATTCCACGCACTCACCACACTCTGCGTAAAAAAACTTACCCCTGACATCTCCTCTGTACCTACTTCCAACCACCTTAAAACTGTGCCCTCTCCTGCTAGCCATTTCAGCCCTGAGAAAAAGCCTCTGACTATCCACACAATCAAGGTCTCTCATCATCTTATACACCTCTATCAGGTCACCTCTCATCCGCCATCGCTCCAAGGAAAGAAGGCCGAGTTCACTCAACCTATTTTCAGAAGACATGCTCCCCAATCCAGGCAACATCCTTGTAAATCTCCTCAGCACCTGTTCTATGGTTTCCACATCTTTTCTGTGGTGAGGTGATCAGAACTGAGCACGGTACTCCAAGTGGGGTCTGATCAGGGTCCTATATATCTGCAACATTACCTCTTGGGTCTTAAACTCAATCCTACAATTGATGAAGGCCAATGCACCATATGCCTTCTTAACCACAGAGTCAACCTGCGTAGCAGCTTTGAGTGTCCTATGGACTCGGACCCCAAGATCCCTCTGATCCTCCACACTGCCAAGAGCCTGACCATTAATGCTATATTCTGCCATCATATTTGACCTACCAAAATGAACCACCTCACACATATCTGGGTTGAATTCCATCTGCCACTTTTCAGCCCACTTTTGCATCCTATCAATGTCCTGCTGTAACCTCTGACAGCCCTCCACACTATCCACAGCACCCCCAACCTTTGTGTCATCAGCAAATTTACTAACCCATCCCTCCACTTCCTCATCCAGGTCATTTATAAAAATCACAAAGAGTAAGGGTCCCAGAACAGATCCATAGAAACCATAAACTACAGCACAGAAACAGGCCTTTTGGCCCTTCTTGGCTGAGCCGAACCATTTTCTGCCTAGTCCCACTGACCTGCACACGGACCATATCACTCCATACACCTCCCATCCATGTATCTGTCCAATTTATTCTTAAATGTTAAAAAAGAACCTGCATTTACCACCTCGTCTGGCAGCTCATTCCACACTCCCACCACTCTCTGTGTGAAGAAGCCCCACCTAATGTTCCCTTTAAACTTTTCCCCCCTCACCCTTAACCCATGTCCTCTGATTTCTTTCTCCCCTTGCCTCAGTGGAAAAAGCCTGCTTGCATTCACTGTATCTATACCCATCATAATTTTATATACCTCTATCAAATCTCCCCTCATTCTTCTACGCTCCAGGGAATAAAGTCCTAACCTATTCAACCTTTCTCTGTAACTGAGTTTCTCAAGTCCTGGCAACATCCTTGTAAACCTTCTCTGCACTCTTTCAACCTTATTTATATCCTTCCTGTAATTTGGTGACCAAAACTGAACACAATACTCCAGATTCGGCCTCACCAATGCCTTATACAACCTCATCATAACATTCCAGCTCTTATACTCAATACTCTGATTAATAAAGGCCAATGTACCAAAAGCTCTCTTTACGACCCTATCTACCTGTGACGCGACAGTTAGGGAATTTTGTATCTGTATTCCCAGATCCCTCTGTTCCACTGCACTCCTTAGTGCCTTACCATTAACCCTGTATGTTCTACCTTGGTTTGTCCTTCCAACGTGCAATATCTCACACTTGTCTGTATTAAACTCCATCTGCCATTTTTCAGCCCATTTTTCCAGCTGGTCCAAGTCCCTCTGCAGGCTCTGAAAACCTTCCTCACTGTCTACTACACCTCCAATCTTTGTATCATCAGCAAATTTGCTGATCCAATTTACCACATTATCATCCAGATCATTGATATAGATGACAAATAACAATGGACCCAGCACTGATCCCTGTGGCACACCACTAGTCACAGGCCTCCACTCAGAGAAGCAATTCTCTACCACCACTCTCTGGCTTCTTCCATTGAGCCAATGTCTAATCCAATTTACCACCTCTCCATGTATACCTAGCGACTGAATTTTCCTAACTAACCTCCCATGCGGGACCTTGTCAAAGACCTTACTGAAGTTCATGTAGACAATATCCACTGCCTTCCCTTCATCCACTTTCCTGGTAACCACCTCGAAAAACTCCAATAGCTTGGTCAAACATGACCTATCACGCACAAAGCCATGTTGACTCTCCCTAATAAGTCCCTGTCTATCCAAATGCTTGTAGATTCTGTCTCTTAGTACTCCCTCCAATAACTTACCTACTACCAACGTTAAACTTACTGGCCTATAATTTCCCGGATTACTTTTCGATCCTTTTTTAGACAATGGAACAACATGAGCTACTCTCCAATCCTCCAGCACCTCACCTGTAGACAATGACATTTTAAATATTTCTGCCAGGGCCCCTGCAATTTCAACACTAGTCTCCTTCAAGGTCCGAGGGAACACCCTGTCAGGTCCTGGGGATTTATCCACTTTAATTTTCCTCAAGACAGCAAGGACCTCCTCCTTTTCGATCTGTACAGTTTCCATGATCTCACTATTTGTTTCCCTTAATTCCATAGACTTCATGCCAGTTTCCTTCGTAAATATAGACGCAAAAAACCTATTTAAAATCTCCCCCATTTCCTTTGGTTCCGCACATAGCAGACCACTCTGATCTTCAAGAGGACAAATTTTATCCCTTACTATCCTTTTGCTCTTAATATACCTGTAAAAGCTCTTTGTATTATCCTTCACTTTGACTGCCAAGGCAACCTCATGTCTTCTTTTAGCCCTCCTGATTTCTTTCTTAAGTATTTTCTTGCACTTCTTATACTCCTCAAGAACCTTATTTACTCCCTGCTTCCTATACATGTCATACAACTCCCTCTTCTTCTTTATCAGAGTTGCAATATCCCTTGAGAACCAAGGTTCCTTATTCCTATTCACTTTGCCTTTAATCCTGACAGGAACATACAAATTCTGCACTCTCAAAATTTCTCCTTTGAAGGCTTCCCACTTACCGATCACATCCTTGCCAGAGAACAACCTGTCCCAATCTACGCTTTTTAGATCCTTTCTCATTTCTTCAAATTTGGCCTTCTTCCAGTTAAGAACCTCAATCCTAGGACCAGATCTATCCTTGTCCATGATCAAGTTGAAACTAATGGTGTTATGATCACTTGTCCATGATCAAGTTGAAACTAATGGTGTTATGATCACTTGTCCATGATCAAGTTGAAACTAATGGTGTTATGATCCCTGAGGCATATCACTGGTCACCGGCCTCCATGCCGAATATGACCCATCTACAACCACCCTTTGCCTTCTGTGGGCAAGCCAGTTCTGGATCCAGAAAGCAATGTCCCCTTGGATCCCATGCCTCCTTACTTTCTCAATAAGCCTTACATGGGGTACCTTGTCAAATGCCTTGCTAAAATCCATATACACTACATCCACTGCTCTACCTTCATCAATGTGCTTAGTCACATCCTCAAAAAATTCAATCAGGCTTGTAAGGCACGGCCTGCCTTTGATAAAACCATGCTGACTATTCCTAACCATATTATGCCTCTCCAAATGTTCATAAATCCTGCCTCTCAGGATCTGCTCCATCAATTTACCAACCACTGAAGTAAGACTCACTGAACTATAATTTCCCGGACTATCTCTACACCCTTTCGTGAATAAGGGAACAACATCTGCAACCCTCCAATCCTCCGGAACCTCTCCCGTACCCATTGATGATGCAAAGATCATGGCCAGAGGCTCAGCAATCTCCTCCCTCGCCTCCCACAGTGGTCTGGGGTACATCTCATCCGGTCCCGGTGACTTATCCAACTTGATGCATTCCAAAAGCTGCAGCACATCCTCTTTCTTAATACCTACATTCTCAAGCTTTTCAGTCCGCTGTAAGTCATTCCTACAATCGCCAAGATCCTTTTCCATAGTGAATACTGAGGCAAAGTACTCATTAAGTACCTCTGCTATCTCTTCCGGTTCCATACACACTTTTCCACTGTCACATTTGATTGGTCCTATTCTCTCATGTCTTATCCTCTTGCCCTCCTAGAATACCTTGGAGTTTTCCTTAATCCTGTCCGCCAAGGCCTTCTCATGGCCCCTTCTGGCTCTCCTAATTTCATTCTTAAGCTCCTTCCTGCCAGCCTTATAATCCTCTAGATCTCTATCATTACCTAGTTTTTTGAACCTTTCATAAGCTCTGCTCTTCTTCTTGACTAGATTTACAACAGCCTTTGTACACCACGGTTCCTGAACTCTACCATCCTTTCCCTGTCTCAGAGGAATGTACAGTACCTATGCAGATCTCCACACAAATATCCCCTGAACATTTGCCACATTTCTTCCATACATTTCCCTGAGAACATCTGTTTCCAGTTTATGCTTCCAAGTTCCTGCTTGATAGCCACATATTTCCCCTTACTCCAATTAAACGCTTTCCCAACTTGTCTGTTCCTATCCCTCTCCAATGCTATGGTAAAGGAGATAGAATTGTGATCACTATCTCCAAAATGCTCTCCCGCTGAGAGTTCTGACACCTGACCAGGTTCATTTCCCAATACCAGATCAAGTACAGCCTCTCCTTATGTAGACTTATCTACATATTGTGTCAATAAACGTTACTGAACACACCTAACAAACTCCACCCCATCTAAATCCCTTGCTCTAGGGAGATGCCAATTGATATCTTGGGAAATTAAAATCTCCCACCACAACAACCCTGTTATTATTACACCTTTCCAGAATCTGTCTCCCTATCTGCTCCTCGATGTCCCTGTTACTATTAGATGGTCTATAAAAAAACACCCAGTAGAGTTATTGACCCCTTCCTGTTCCTAACTTCCACCCACTGAGACTCCACAGACAACCCCTCCATGTCTTCTTCCTTTCCTGAAGCCATGACACTATCTCTGATCAGCAGTGCCTCTTGCTTTCCCTACCTTTCTGAGCCACAGGGCCAGACTCTGTACCAGAGGTGTGACCACCGTTGCTTCCCCCAGGTAGGCCGTCCCCCGAAACAGTACTCAAACAGGAGTACTTATTGTTAAGGAGGACAGCGACTGGCGTACTCTCTAGTATCTGCCTCTTGCTCTTCTCTCTCCTGACTGTTACTCATTTACCTGTCTCGTGAGGCCCTGGTGTGACTACCTGCCTCTCTATCACCTTTGCACTTTCCCTGACCAGACGAAGGTCATCAAGCTGCATCTCCAGTTCCCTAACGCGGTCGCTAAGGAGCTGCAGCTTGACGCACCTGGCGCAGATGTGGCCGTCTCCAAGGCTTCCCACATCTGACACCGAGCACAGAACACTGGCCTCACACACATACCTCCTGTCTGTATTCTACACAGTTAACCTACCTGGCCTCGACCCATTATCGCCGAAGCCTTATTGAGCCAAAGCCTTCCTACTCTGTCTCCCTCTACTCAGGTGCCCGCTCTATAAAGCTATCGTCTTTTTAAACTCTTCTCACTGTTCTCACTGGCTGACCTCCATATGCTTGTGCAGTCGTGCCCTGATCAAATATGTCAATATGATCTTGCATTTTACCTGCTCCGCTCTCTATTAGTATCTTTATAGTTTATTTTAATAGGCTCTAGGATTCTGTGTTACTTTTATTACTTAAGTGGAGACCTGATGAGCACTAATCACGGGCTCCTAGTTTCGAGAGTGTTACGTCTTGCAGTTTTGCTCAGCCAAGCTACCGACATTCTTTTGGAATTATTATTAACAAACCCTCGTCATCACCTCTACATCAGAGTCTGTCTTTCCTCCACACTTGGGTTCCGATATTGCCAGAGCACATCGTGACACCTTTAGCTTCAACCCCCTCCTGGATTGGGGACAGGATGAATAGCAAGATCCCACGCTCCGTCGCCTCTCTGTGCCAAGCCAGCTGGACAGAGGGAAGGATGAACGATTGTAAACCAGTAAATTGGTGTAGTGAGATAAAGTAAAAAAAAACTTGTCTTGGTAACTGTATTGGTATAGTTTTAGTTATTGTTGTCACCCTTACTGAGATAGTGAAAAGCTTGTCTTGCACACCATTAATACAGATCTAATCGTTACATGGTGCATTGAGCTAGAATAAGGTAAAACAACAATAAAGTGTAAAAGCTACAGAAGTACTGAAACGCAGGTAAATAAAGTGCAAGATCATAATGAGGTAGATTTTAAAAATTTTATTCATTTACGGGATGTGGGCATTGCCAGCATTTATTGCCCATCCCTAGTTGCCCTTGAGAAGGTGGTGATGAGCTGCCTTCTTGAACCGCTGCAGTCCCTGAGGTGTAGGTACACCCACAGTGCTGTTACTTTTACTTACTTTATTGTCGCCAAACAATTGATACTAGAATGTACAATCATCACAGCGATATTCGATTCTGTGCTTCCCGCTCCCTGGATTACCAATGTTAATTATTAAAAATAGTAAAAATTTGTAAATATTAAAAATTTAAATTATAAATCATAAATAGAAAATAGAAAGTAAGGTAGTGCAAAAAAACTGAGAGGCAGGTCCGGATATTTGGAGGGTACGGCCCAGATCCGGGTCAGGATCCGTTCAGCAATCTTATGACAGTTGGAAAGAAGCTGTTCCCAAATCTGGCCGTACGAGTCTTCAAGCTCCTGAGCCTTCTCCCGGAGGGAAGAGGGACGAAAAGTGTGTTGGCTGGGTGGGTCGTGTCCTTGATTATCCTGGCAGCACTGCTCCGACAGCGTGAGGTGTAAAGTGAGTCCAAGGATGGAAGATTGGTTTGTGTGATGTGCTGTGCCGTGTTCACGATCTTCTGCAGCTTCTTTCGGTCTTGGACAGGACAACTTCCATACCAGGTTGTGATGCACCCTAGAAGAATGCTTTCTACGGTGCATCTTTAAAAATTAGTGCGAGTTTTAGGGGACAGGCCAAATTTCTTTAGTTTTCTCAGGAAGTAAAGGCGCTGGTAGGCCTTCTTGGCAGTGAACTCTGCTTGGTTGAACCAAATCAGGTCATTTGTTACGGAGGGAATTCCATGACTTTGACCCAGTGACAGTGAAGGAATGGTGATCTGTTTCCAAGTCAGGATGGTGAGTGATTTGGAGGGGGATTTCCAAGTGCTGGTGTTCCCAGGTATCTGCTATTCTTGTCCTTCTAGATGGTAGTGGTGGTGGGTCTGGAAGGTGCTGCCTTAGGAACTCTGGTGTGTTGTTGCAGTGCATCTTGTAGATAGTACACACTGCTGCAACTGTTCGTCAATTGTGGAGGGATTGGATGCTTGTGGAAGGGGTACCAATCAAGTGAGCTGTCTTGTACTGGATGGTGTCCAGTTCTTTAGTGTTGATGGAGCTGCACTGATCCAGGTGAGTGGCGAGTATTCCATTACACTCCTGACCTGAGCCTTGTAGATGGTGGACAGGCTTTGGGGAGTCAGGAGGTGAGTTACACGCTGCAGAATTCCTAGCCTTTGAACTGCTCTGGCAGCCACAGTGTTTATATGGCTAGACCAGTTCAGTTTCCTCTCAGTGGTAACCTTAGGGCCAAGAGTCCATCTTATCGTACAAGACAATTCTGATTTGATGGAGACAGACGTGAAAGCACAGAGGAACATCTGAAGAAATTTCTGAAATGCCAGTTCGCTGCCTCTGTTACTGTGCGATCGAGAATCTTCCGGAGGAAAGGCCCCAAAATCCCCGGCTTTGCCTGCTGTCGGCGACCGAGATTGAGGTCGAATCGTTCAGATAGAGATGGTGCTCGGTACTCGGTGTCGGAGGGCTGATCAGAGCTCGAAGTTTTCAGACGACTCAGAGTCAGACTGTGGTCGGGCATGGCAGGGAGAGTTTTCTTCCTTCTCCCGTCTGCGTGAGATGTGGGACTTTCGAGAGACTTTGAACTTTTTACTGTGCTCATGGACTGTTCTTCATCAAGTTATGGTATTGTTGCACTGTTGTAACGATATGTTATAATTATGTGGTTTTGTTAGTTTTTTCCAGTCTTGGTTTGTCCTGTGTTTTGCAATATCACACCAGAGGAAATATTGTATCATTTCTTAATGCATGCATTACTAAATGACAATAAAAGAGGACTGCCTGTCTTCATAATCTAATCTAAGAGTCTGACTTCAGTGGGATAGAAGCTGGTACAAGGGTAAATTGTGAGATTGAGAGTCCACATTTCATAGTACTGGGGACCAAACAATAGTCTTACAATCGGGGTCTTTGAAGCTTTGAGTTTAAAGAGATCACCACCTCTTGTAGTGGGTGACCTAGTCATGCTCTTAGCGCTCCACAACGCTTGCTGGCCTGCCTTCTTGACCGTTGGTCTCTTCTGCTCAATCTGCCATGGCCAGACTTCACATGCTGGGGCAGGCAGATCCTCTACCTCACTGAGGGTTGAAGACCCGTGGCCACCTTCACCTGGTTTGGCCCGTCTGCCGAGACGGTTTACTGGGGTGTAGCCGCTGCGCGTGTTACAGCTACTTGGGGCCACAGGTGAGAGCTGAGCACCTGGTGGGGACCAAAGGTGGACGAGCAGTCCTGAAAAAGGGCACGGCAGGTGCCCCCCCGTCACCAGAGGTGCTACCCCTCCCTAAACGCCCCATAGGACCATAAGAAGTATTAATTTACAGAGACCATGAGGAATATTAATGTAGAGGGGGATCTGAATGATTTGATGATATGACCATAAGGAACATTAATCTACAGAGGGATTTGGCTGATTTCAGGATAGGACCATAAGAAGTATTAATTTACAGAGATATCTGGCTGATTTGATTGGAAGTTTGGACCATAAGGAGAATTAATGCATAGAGGTATCTGGCAGATTTGATTTCATGACAGGACCCATTAGTGTAGAGAAGGGACTGGCTGATTTGATTTGATGATAGGAGCATTGAGTACAGAAGGCTGATTTCATTATTTGACCATAAAGAGCATTAATGTATGGAGGGCTCAGGCTGATTTGATGACAGGACTATGAGGAGCATTAATGTACAGAGGAATCTGGCTGATTTCAGGATAGGACCGTCAGTAACATTATTGTACAGAGGGATCTGGCTGATTTGATGATAGAACATAAAGAGCATTAATGGACAGAGGGGTCTAGTTTATTTCACTAGATGATAGGACTACTCGTGGCCAAGTGGTTAAGGCGTTTGTCTTGTGATTTGAAGGTCGCTAGTTTGAGCCTTGGCTGAGGCAGTGTGTGTGTCCTTGAGCAAGGCACTTAACCACACATTGCTCTGCGACGACACCGGTGCCAAGCTGTATGGGTCCTAATGCCCCTCCCTTGGACAACATTGGTGGTGTGGAGAGGGGAGACTTGCAGCATGGGCAACTGCTGATCTTCCATACAACCTTGCCCAGGCCTGCGCCCTGGAAACTTTCCAAGGTGCAAATCCATGGTCTAACGGATGCTTAAAAAGGACTACCAGGACCATAACTGTACAGAGGGATCTGGCTAAGTTAATGATAGGACATTGAGGAGAATTCATACACAGGGGGTTAGCATTAATGTACAGAAGCATCTGCCGGATTTAATGATAGGACCATCAGCAGCATCAATGTACAGCAGGATCTGGCTGATTTGCTTGGTTGGTAGGATCTTGGGGAGCATTAATATACTGAGATATCTGGCTGATTTGACATTTAGACCATGAGGAGCATTAATGTACAAAGGGATCTGGTAGATTTGATTAGATAGGACCATCAGGGGTATTATTGTACACAGGTATCTGTCTGAACTGATGATAAGGAATTGATGACAGGATATTGAGGAGAATTAATGCACAGAGAGGTCTTTCTGACTTGATGATAGGAGTATGAGGAATATCAATATACAGACAGATCTGGCTGATTTGATAATAGGGCCATTAGAACCATTAAGGTATAGATCTGTCCGACTGATATGATTAAAACACCCTGGTTTCCATTGCTGCATAAGTCTAAGGGAAGACACTCTCAAGTCCTGCCAAATTCGTGAGATTGAGACAGCTCGATCCCACCCCAAACCTCGGTTTGTGTGGATGCTGTTTACTACTTTTACAAATTAGTGCCACGAAACAACAGACAGGACACTGCATACGATTAAAGGAATTATATTTATGAATCTTAACTAAAGGGTTAGTAAAGAATAACAAACAGAAAAGGGCACATTATAATTAAACAGTCAAACGTGCACAAGTTGGAGCTCATGTTGAACTTCTCTGTCACTCAAGCGCTGGGCCCTCAGTCAGCATGAACGCCCACAACACCTACTGAACATCTCTCGCAATTCATCTCAAAGAAACAGGTCTCCAACCGGATTGTATGAGTGTCTTCTTTCTTCATCTCCCACCGAACAAAAGTCCCCAAGCCCAACCTTAGTGTCCCTCACCAGAGAAACAGCCCATAATCCGACCATCCTAACTGGATGGCACACATTTCTCCTCAGCTCTTATCTTCAGCAATAACCCAAGCAAGCTGAAAACAAGCTGCTCTTACAGAACTGCCAAAATGAAATACATACAGCATAACAGTAAAAATATGAACCAGGGCATTATACGATGATAGGGCCATCAGCAGCATTAACGTACAGATGGATCGGGCTGATTTGATTTGATGATACGACAATGAGGAGCATTAACATACTGAGGGATCTGGTTGATTCAATAATAGGTCCATGAGGAGCATTAATGAACAAAGGGGTCTGGGTGATTTGATGATAGGACACGAGGAGCATTAATGGACAGAGGGATCAGGTTTATTTCATTAGACGATAGGACTATCAGGAGTGTAAATGTACAGAGGAATCTGGCTGAATTGATGATAGGACTTTGAGGGCAGTTAATGCATGGAGGGGGGTGGGATCTGGCTGATATGACTATTGGGCCATAAGCAACATTAATGTGCAGAGGGGTCTAGCTGATATGACAATAAGACCATAATAATGGATAAAGGGACCTGGCAGATATCATTTGGTGATAGGACCACGAGTTACATTAATGTACAGAGGTAGCTGACTAATGCGATGATAGGATCATGAGGATAAATAATGAACAGAGTGGTTTGGCTGATTTCATGTTAGGACGCGAGGAGCATCAATATACAGAGAGATCTGATTTATTTGATTAGATAATACGACTCTCAGGAGCAAGACTGTAGAGAGGGATCTGGCTGAATTGATAAGAGGAGCATGAGCAGTATTAAATGTATGGAGGGATCTCACTGATATGAATTGATGATAGGATCATGAGGAGCATTAGTATACAGAGGGGGCTGGCTGATTTGATAATAGGGCTATGAGGAGCATTAATATACAGAAGGATCTGACTGATTTCAGGATAGGACTATTAGAAGTATTAATGTACAGAAGAGTCTGGCCAATTTCACTTGATGATAGGACCATGAGGAGTATAAATTTGCAGAAGTATCTGCTGGATTTGATTCAATGACAGGACCATTAATGTATTGAGGGGACTGGCGATTTGATCTGATTATGGGACTATGACGAGTATTAATGAACAAAGGGTTATGGGTGATTTCACTTGATGCCAATGACACATTTCACTGTATGTTTTAATTTATTTATTGACATACAATGCGGAATAGGTCCTTCCGCCCGGTAACCTCCCCCCCCACCCTCATCCCCCGATTTAGTCCTGATCTAATCACGGGACAATTTACAATGAGGAATTAACCCACCGACTGGTATGTCTTTGGACTGTGGGGTGAAACTACAGCACGGAGGAAACACACGCGGTCATGGGGAGCATACACAAACTCCCGCCAGGCAATGGCAGGAATTGAACTCAGGTTGCTGGAACTGTAAAGCGCTGTGACAACCACTATCACTACCATGCCGCCCCAAATATAGACCTGACAAATAAAGCTACTCTACTCATTTTTCTTTCAGGTTTTCTTTGGAGTGTGAGAGGCTGAGGGTGAACCTGACAGGATCATACACAATTATCAGAGGCACAGATAGGTTAGACAGCCAGAATCTTTGTCCCTGGATTGAAATGTCCATTATGAGAGAGCATGCATTTCAGGTGGGGGGGGAGTGGATTTTAAAGGGGATCCGAGGGGTAAATTTTCCACATTAATTGTTGGTCTCTGGAATAAGCTGCCAGAGGAGATGTGGGGGTACAAACAGTGACAACATTTCAGAGGCATCTGAACAGGGCTAAGAGGGATAAGCAGGCAAGTGAGATTAGTATTACTCGGTATGATTAGGCTTGCTTTCAGGAGAGGTTGAAAGTGTAGGTTGTTTTCTCTGGGGTGTCAGAGGTCGAGGAGAAAACTATTAAAAGTTTATAAAATGATCAGAGGCATAGCCTATGCTGTAGTATTCTAAGTTCTAAGAGTTGTACCGCACAGGAAACCTCCCTTCAGCCCACCACGTCTATGCTGTCACTTAGCAAGACACAAGACAAGATTGAAGAAGCACAGGGAAAATTTGCAAGGATATTAAGGCGCTGAGTTATCAAGAAACATTGAACAGGTTAGGCTTTTTTCCCTGGTGGAAGACTGAGAGGTGAGTTGATAAAGTTATTCAAAATTATGAGGGGCATAGATAGGGTAAATGCAAGCAGGCCTTTTCCACTGAGGTTGGGTGAGTCTAGAACTAGAGGTTATAGATTAAGAGTGAAAGGGTGAAATATTTACAGGGAACCTGAGGGAGAACTTCTTCACTCAGGCAGTGGTGAGTATGTGGAACGAGCTGTCAGCGGAAGAGGTGGATACAGGTTTGATTTTAACATTTAAGAGAATTTTGAATAAGGGAGGGGTGCTATGGTCCAGGTGCTACACAGAATAACAGTTCAGCATGGATCGGATGGGCCAAAGGGCCAATTTCTGTGCAGTAAGTGTCTATGGCAGACATATAATCTGCTGGAGGAACTCAGCAGGTTGAGCAGCATCTGTGAGAGAGATTGCTGACGTTTAGGGCTAAAACCTTTCATCGAGAAGAGTACCTCATCTACACTGATCATGTTTACCAGAGCTTGTTCCCTAGGACTCGGCGATTCAAGCACTTGTTTTGGGGATTTACAAATTGAGTTCCGTTTTGACTTCTACACTGTTGATCCGGATTCGGTCACCAACGGGGGAATCAGGTGGAGGGATCTTGCATCTAGCCCAGACAATCCAAGGTCAGTAAAAGTGAATCCGTGAGATCATTCAAGGAGTCAGCAGGCAAGGAAGACAAGGAGCTTGGATCAGTGTAACAGTTTTTTAATACAGTAAGACCTCCCAAGACAGATTAACCAAGTGCTTGACACTGTCCAAGTGAGATTAGTAGGGCAACTCGTCTGAGAAAGAGAGGGAGAGCCATTTACAAAGTATGGGAGATGGGGAGAGGATGCAGGTAGGGTATTCTGAGCCTCGGGGCCCAGAGAGCTGAAGGCTTAAGGGGGAATGGGAAAGTTCAGCAAGAGGTCAGAATTGAAACTGGATGAAATGCAGGGAGGAATGCTCCACTCTGCTGTCTGGAGCAGACAAACTCTAGCGAGTCCTTCCCCCCACCACCATCACCTCCCTCACCTCCCGAGACCAAAGGAGGAAAACAACCAAGGTAATTGGAAAACTCATCTCTGGAAATGGTCTGCTTAAACCTCTGGGGAAAACTCACTGAGACAAGTGGCAAGTTTAGTGCAAGAATAATTTTGGGCCAAGCTGGATTTACCAGGCGTGATTCAGAGAGGCCCGCAAAGGGTGATTCCTGTGGCAGATGTCAGGGCTGCACTTTTTGGGGTCGGCCACAAGGAGGCAGGCAGCCCCCCCCCCCCTTTAGTGAGCACTCATTTCCCCTGTGTGTCACCGATCACAGGTTTCTCTCACCCTCCCTCCATCCTGCCAAGGCTGATTCATCGGGAAGGGGATCTCCTCGCTTGGACACAGCATTGCGGGGCAAGGTGGCATCCACTGGGGTAGGGAAATGGCAGGACATCAGCCGGACAAGTCCAGTACTCCAGACATAGGTGATGTAGAATTCTGGGAACCCGAATGGTTCTAGAAAGGATCCTAATTGGGGGGGGGGGGGGCAAGGAATGTCCAGGAACCTACAAGAGAGCTGGGAATATTCAGGAATAAAAGGGGACTAGGAATGTCCAGAATCCGACTGGGAGATTGGGAATGTCCAGAATCCTATTGGGGACGGGGAACAGGAGAGGCTATTCCCTGTCCACTGACCGGGAGCAAAATCCAAGGGTTAAACATGATATGGTTGTGAATCATTTGGCACGACCTTTCACCTCTGCAGAAGCCATGGCTTCAGAGCGGCTGAGCAGCGGGGCTGGGGGGTGGGTCGACCCCTCCCTCCTCAGCCTTCAGTTGCGCTGGAAGGCAGAGTGAGCGGCGGCGCTGGCAGCATTGGAGGCTGCAGTCTGCATGGCGGGGTTGGACATCACTCCAGCCGCCAACTCCTCCTGTGCCTTCTGGAAACTGGCACCTGTCCGTCGGTACAGGGAGTGAACCTGGGAGCAGGGGAAGAGGGGAGAGAGCAGGGCAGGAGGGTAGGGGATGGGGTAGAAGGGAGTGGGGAGCAAACAGAACAGTTAGTGGCCGGCCTGGCTTCATTTCACAACACCACCCGCACCAGAGACGCCATCGAGTTGGCGGTTACAGTAAATTTCCAATGTCGGAGGCTGCTGCTCACGTCATTCCCGATTTATCCCACCTTCCCACGACAGCCTCGTGGCGAGGAGGCAGTCACGGTTTGAACAATCAAGGAACTGACAAAGAGGAGAGGCTTGGGATATAGTGCTACTGAATGGTAGGACAGCCTCGAGGGGCTGAGGGGCCTCGTCCTGCTGTATTCTGTTTCTATATCCCTTAGAATTCTGTAGAAAGTTCACAGTAAATTTGTATGAAAATACATTTTTGTCAGCATATACAGCCCTGAGATTCATTTTCTTGTGGGCATACTCAATAAATCCATAATAGAGTAATAACCATGAGAGAATCAATGAAAGACCACGCCAAATGGCCATTCCACCAGTGTGCAAAAGACAACAAACTCTGCAAATACAAATAGAAACAATAATAATAAATAAACAAACAACAAATATTGAAAATAAGAGATGGTGTCCTTGAGAATGAGGGCATAGGTTGTGGGAACATTTCAGTGATGGGACGAGTGAAGTTATTCCCTCTGGTTCAAGAGCCTGGTGGCTGAGGAGTAATAACTGTTTGTGAACCTGGTGCTGTGGGCCTGAGGCTCCTGTACCCCCTCCTTCACTACAGCAGTGAGGAGACAGCATGGCCTGGGTGGTTGCAGTCCCAAATGATGGATTTTCTGTTCAGATTAGAAACACAAACAACGTTCCTAACGACTGGTGAGCCCCAGATCTGGGTTCACTGATCAGGGATTAGCCACTTAAGGCTCATATGATGAAAAATTGTGAGGAGTTTTAGGGCCATATCTAAGAAAGAATGTGCTGGCCCTGGAGAGAGTCCAGAGGCGGTTCACAAGAATGATCCTGGGAATAAAAGGCTTAATATATGAGGAGCATCTGATGTCTCTCAGCCTGTACTTGCTAGAGTTCAGAAGGATAAAGTGGGCGGGGGGGGGCGCAGAGAGAGAACTCATTAAAATCCACTGGGCACTGAAAGGCCGAGACAGAGTGGAGCAGATGTTTTCATTCGTAGGAGAGTCTAGGATTCAAGGGCAGAGACTCAAAAGGAGGGAACTCAGCAGGTCAAGCAGCACCTGAGGGAGGGAAGGAGGAAAAGAAACTGTTGATGGTTTGGGTCGAGACCCTGCATCAAGTCTCCAGCAGTCGACAATTCCTCTCACCCCACAGATGCTACTCAACCCACCGAGCTCCTCAAGCAGATTGTTATAAGGGTGGATGTGTTTCCTCAGGTGAGGAGCCTATAAACTTATAAGTTTGAACTAACTGCTCAGCGGAAGTAGGTCTTCGCACAGAGGGTGGAGGGGATGCGGAGCAGAATGTTCTTAAGCAGATGAATCAGGTTTTGGATTTAAAGGTGATTAAGCAATCACAGCCCAAAGGTACACATCAGTCATACTATGAGAATGAAGAGGACTGTAGATTCAGCCGACTCTATCATGAACACCACCCTCCCCACCACTGAGGACATCTTCAAATGGCAGTGCCTCAGGAAGAGGGCAGAAAAGGGAGAGTGGGAAGAGGAGGGCTGAAGGAAGGAAAGGTGAGGGAGGAAGGAGTGGGCTGTTGGAGTGAGGAGGGAGGAGGGAGGAGGGTACACCTCAGGGAGTAGCTGGACTCACCTTCTTCAGCATCACAACGCCCATCACAGCAGAGGTAGTGAACAAAACCGAAACCACCATCATAACTGCCCCCACGAATACATTGCTCTTCAAGGCAGATAGCGAGGCAATCCAGCCACTAGTCAGAGAAAGAGAGATGAGTGAGAGGCGAGAGGCTGTGCACCGCAAGCTCTGCCATTGGCTGCTTGGAATCACATGACCAAACTGGTGGATGGCAATTGGGTAATCCTGCTGTCATTCTGTTGTTGGTACAATGCCCACCACGCCAATAATCATGGAGTCATAGAGCACTACAGCAGGCTTTTCAGCCCATCTAGTCCATGTTAGCCAGGACTGTTGTCTAGTCCCATCCAGCTGCACCCAGACGAAAGCGCACCATACTCCTCCCATCCATACCATCTGTATTGTGGAAGCAGAGAGTCTGCGGAAAGACTTGGACAAATTGGAAGAACGGACAGAGAAGTGGCAGATGGAATATAGTGCGGGGAAGTGTATGGTCTTGCACTTTGGTAGAAGGAATAAAGGAGAAGACTATTTTCTAAATGGGGAGAAAATTTAAAAATCAGAGGGGCAAAGGGACTTGGGAGTCCTACTGCAGGATTCCCTAAAGGATAACTTGCAGATTGAGTTAGTGGTAAATACAAAATACTCTGCAGATGCTGGAGTCAAAGCAACACTCACAACATGCTGGAGGAACTCAGCAGGTCGGGCAGCATCCGTGGAAACGATCAGTCAACGTTTTGGGCTGGAACCCTTTGTCAGACCTGACGAAGGGTTTCAGCCCGAAACCTAGACTGATTGCTTCCACGGATACTGCCTGACCTGCTGAGTACCTCCAGCGTGTTGTGAGTGTTGAGTTAGTGGTCAGGAAGGCAAACACAATATTAGCATTCATTTTGAGAGGACTAGAATATACAGTAAAAGCAAGGATGCAATGCTGAGGCTTTAAGGCACTGGTGAGGCCTCACTTAGAGAACTGTGAGCAGCTTTGGGCCCTTTAGCTAGGAAAAATTGTGCTGACATTGGAGTGGATCCAGAGGAGCTTCACAAGAATGATTCAGGGAATGAAAAGGTCAGCATATGAAGAGAATTTGATGTCCTTATTGGAGCTTAGAAGAATCAATGGGGATCTCATTGAAACCTATCAAATATTGAAAGGCTTAGATAGAGTGGATGTGGGGAGAATGTTGTCTATAGTGGGGAAGTCTAAAGGACCAGAGGGCACAGCATCAAAACAGAACGAAGTTCCTTTAGAACAGAGATAAGGAATAATTTCTTTAGCCAGAGAGTGGTGAATCTGTGGATTTCATTGTCACAGATGGCTATGGAGGCCAAGACATTAATTATATTTAAGAAAGAGTTTGATAAAGGTTCTTGATTACGAAGGGTATCAAAGGTTACAAGGAGAAGGCAGGAGAATGGAGATGTGAGTGATAATAATCAGCTATGATGGAAAGGCAGAACAGACTTGATGGACTGAATGGCCTAGTTCTGCTTCTGTGTCTTATGACCTCTAGTTCTAGTCTTACCCAATCTGAGGGACAAAAAACCCTGAATGTACTCACCCTATCTATAACCCTGAATTTTTAAATAAAATTTCTCCCCATTCTCCTGCACTCCAGTCCTAATCTATTCAACTTTTCCCTATAACTCAAGTCCTAAAGTCGCAGCAACATCTTGTAAATGTTCTATGCACTCTTTCATGTTTATTGCTTTCTGTTCTTTAAGTAGGTGATAAACAACCCCCACTCACTGTAACTTGTCGAACAAATCCTAATATCAGTCTATAAGACTCCAAGAGTAGCCTCACCAACCACTAATAACTGCAATATAATGTCCCAGCTCCTGAACTCAGTGTATTTAGCTGTACTGAAATCCACTTGCCACTCCTCTGCCCACTTCCCTAACTGATCGAGAGCCCCCTGTAGTCTTAGATCATTTTCTTCACTATCAATAACACTTCCTAATTTCATGTCATCTGCAAATTTACCGATCCAATCTTGTGTATTTGTATCCAAATCATTTATATAAATAATTAATAACTAGGGTCCCAGTACTGACTACCATAGCACACGGGAAGTCATGACCAGCCTTCATTCCAACCAACAACCTTCAACCACCACCCATTGCTTCCTACCAATTTGAATCTCCTGGTTAGCTCTGCTTGGATTCCTTGGGACCTAATCTTCCAGACCAGCCTATGGTGTGGGACCTTGTCAAAGGCCAAGCTGAAGTCCAAATAGACATCTACTGCCCTCATCAGTAGATAAGTCAACTTCCTGCACCTATGTGCAACTCATAGATTTCATCCACTTTGCCTCCAACTTCCAACCAGCCCTCAAATTTACCTGGTCCATTTTTGATATCTCCCTTCCCTTTCTTGATCTCTCTGTCTCTATCTCTGGAGACAGCTTATCTACAGATGTCTATTACAAACCCACAGACTCTCACAGCTACCGGGACTATACCTCTTCCATCCCCTTCTCTCAATTCCTCTGTCTACACTGCATCTTCTCTCAGGATGAGGCTTTTCATTCCAGAACGAAGGAGATGTCCTCCTCCAAAGAAAGGGGCTTTCCTTCCTCCAGCATCAACACTGCCCTCAACCACATCTCTTCCATTTCAAACATTTCTGCTCTTACCCCATCCTCCTGCCACCCTACCAGGGATAGGGTCCTCTTGTTCTCACCTACCACCCCACCAGCCTCCACGACCAGCACATAATTCTCTACAACTTCCACCATCTCCAACGAGATCTCACCACCAAGCACATCTTTCCCTCAACTCACCCCCGCTTTCTGCAAGGATTGCTCCCTACATGTCCAGTTCTGTATTTCACCCCTCCCCCTTGCAGATTCACCTTACTTCTCCCTCCCCTCCCCCCTCACCTTTTGACTATCCTCTCTTTTCTCCAGTTCTGCTGTACCCTGTTCCTCTAGCATTTTGTGTGTGCTCTCCTTACACAATAGAACAATATTAGCCCCTTCCAGTCTTCAGGAACCCCACCAGTGACTAACGATGAAGCAAAGTTTTCTCCAAGGGCCTCCACAACGACTTCTCTATCCTCCAATAAAGTTTGAGGATACACCTGGTCAGGCTCTGGAGATTTATGCACCTTAATGAACTGGAAGGCTGAAAATATCTCCTCCCTGATAATATAATGTCCTCTAAAACAGAGTCATCGAGCACTATAGCATAGAAACAGGTCTTTCAGCCCATTTAGTCTGTGCCTAGTCCCATCACCATAGCCCTCCATACCCCTCCCATCCATGTTCTCATCCAAACTTTTATTAAATGTTGCAATCAAACCCACATTCACCACTTCTACTGGCAGCTCACCACCCTCTCAGGTTCCCCTTAAATATCTCACCTTTCACTGTAATACTATAACCCCTAGTTCTAGTCGCAACCAACCAACCTCAGTGGAAAAAGCCTGCTTGCATTTACCCTGTCTTTAGCCCTCAATTTTGCATATCCCTGTCATTCTGCTATGCTCCACAGAATAAAGTCCTAACCTAGTCAACCTTTCCCAATAATTCAGGTCCTCAAGATCCAACTAC